>NC_089912.1:25911301-25918801 GCF_040182565.1 Anser cygnoides
CAATACAGATGGACAATTTCACCCTCAGGGGTTTACAGGGCCACCAATTTATTTGGGCAAGTTCTAGAACAAATTTTGGAGTAATTCCAACCTCCCAAGAAGGTGTTACTCTTACAATATGTGGATGATCTTTTAGTGTTAGGACAGGAGAAAACAGTTGTGAAGGAAGCCACTAACAAGCTATTTGACTTCGTGGGAAAACAGGGCTTGAAAGTATTGGAAAATAAATTAAAATTCATAGAAAGAGAAGTCAAATATTTAGGGCATCTAGTGTCTGAGGGGGAATGAAAAATAAATCCCGAGAGGATTCAGGGAATTGTTGAACTACCCCTACCCAAAACTAAAAAGAAATAAGAGTTTTAAGAGAAAGAGGTTTTTAAGGAATGGGGAGTCACGAAGTCCAAAGGAAAACAGATACTCCCTGATGGGAGAGAAATGCTGAATAAAGTACTAATGAGGCAAATATTAACTGTTTTACATCAAGAGGGTAATTGGGGAATTCAAGCAATGCGTGACGCTGTGCTATGGAAATATGTATGTGTAGGAATATATATACTCTGGCTGAACAACTACGCAGGAGTTGTGTAGTATGTCAAAAGGTAAGTAGGAAAATTATCTGCAGTCAGCCTGCGGGAGTGAGAGGAGCGAGAACCAGGAATTCAACGCTTCCAAAATGTACAGGTAGATTTTACAGAACTCACAGATTTCACAGATTTCTCTAGGTTGGAAGAGACCTCAAGATCATCGAGTCCAACCTCCGACCTAACACTAAGTACTCCACTAAACCATATCCCTAAGCTCTACATCTAAACGTCTTTTAAAGACCTCCAGGGATGGTGACTCCACCACCTCCCTGGGCAGCCCGTTCCAATGCTTAATAACCCTTTCGGTAAAGAAGTACTTCCTAACATCCAACCTAAAACTCCCCTGTCGCAACTTTAGCCCATTCCCCCTCGTCCTGTCACTAGGCACGTGGGAGAATAGACCAACCCCCACCTCTCTACAGCCTCCTTTCAGGTAACTGTAGAGAGCGATGAGGTCTCCTCACACTCCTTACAGTAGGTAGATTTAAACACTTACTAGTCTTGGTAGATCATCTGTCAGGGTGGGTGGAAGCTTTCCTTTCAGTATCTGCTACTGCAAACATAGTAACTAAAGTAATTCTAGCACAAATAACTCCCAGGTATGGAATTGTTGAAGAAATTCTAAGTAGATAAGTGGACAGTAGAAGGCCTCACTGTTCCAAAATAAGGTAGAAGCTTGAGAAAAACAGGATGAGCAGTGTGAGAACAGTAAAACAAAGATCACAAGTTCTCAAAACATAAGAAAGGAGAAATTAAGGGGTTGAAAAAAAAGAAAAAATTGTACATATATAGTATAGAGGAGCGTCAAGTAGCTTGTGAACCTGTAGTACTCAGCCAATGAGGAAACAGGGGAGGTGATCAGGCATTGGGTAATAGGGAATAAAAGGTTATGATTTGTTTACTAAAATGCGCTCCTGATTGACGGACGCCTGCCACTGCAATCGCGAATAAAATAGCTTCACAGAAGATCCTGTCTGAAGAAAATTATTTAAAATTTTTCTCACGTCTCTCTCCTCTCACTACCCATTTTTATTTGTGCTTGGAATTGCCCTGACCCACGTGCAGGACCTTGCACTTGGCCTTGTTGAACCTCATGAGGTTCAAACCTGTCCAGGTGCCTCTGGATGGCATACTTTCCCTCTAGTGTGTTAACCACACCACACAGCTTGGTGTCATTGGCAAACTTGATGAGGCTGCACTCAATCCTACTGTCCTGGTTGCTGACAAAGATGTTAAATAGCACTGGTCCCAGTACAGACCCCTGATGGACATCACTTATCACTGGTCTCCACCTGGACATTGAGCTGATGACTGCAACTCTTTGTGTGTGACCATCCAGACAATTCCTTAACCCCTTACAAGTCCATCCATCAAATCCACATCTCTCCAATTTAGAGACAAGGATATCATGGGGGTCAGTGTCAAATGCTTTGCACAAATCCAGGTAGATGATGTCAGTTGCTCTTTCCCTATCCAGCAATGCTGTAACCTCATCACAGAATGCCACCAAATTTGTCAGGCATGATTTGCTCTTAGTGAAGCCATGTTGCCTAACATCAGTCACTGTTTCCCATGTGCCTGTTTCCATGTGCCATGGCAGTTTCCAGGAGGATCTGCTCCATGATTTTGCCAGCCACAAAGGTGAGACTGACTGGTCGATAGTTCAGCAGGTCTTCCTTTTTTTGCCTTTTTAAACATGGGAGTTTTGTTTCCCCTCTTCTAGTCACTGGGAACTTTACCAGACTGCCACGTCTTTTCAAGTATAGCAAATAGGAACTTAATTTGCTAGTTCCCTCAGGACCCTTGGATTCATCTCATCAGGTCTCATGGACTTGTACACATTCAGGTTCCTTAGGTGATCTCAAACCAGTACTTTATTTTCTCAAACTCTGCAAATTCTATTTTTTCATCTGGTGGGACTAGAAAGTGCACGGTATGTTGTGTCTATGGGATGAAAATGTCTATTTCTTTTGTTGTCTTCCCTTTCTTCATGCATCTAATCACTTAGCTGTTTGTTAAAAAAGTTCTGGTCACTTTTCTACCTTACTGTCTTTACCAACTCTCTGTGCAACACGAGGCCAATATGTCCATGGGCGGGCAGGAAAGAATTTTTAAGTGATAATATATATATTATGTGTATATATATATATCACTTGCATATATGTAATAGACATATATTTGCTCTATTTTATATATATATATATATATATATTCACCCAGTGGTACTCAACATTGTATAAATGAAGTTTAAGTCCTTCCTACATGTGCCTCTGGATAAAACCTGGTAACCCATATGTTTGTGAAAAAAGGAAAAAAATGGATTTATGGTCATACTAATTTTTCAATAATGGGGCTTATGTTTTCCAGTAGAGTTTATCCTGTATTTTTAGGCGACACGAAGACAAATCATGCCTGATGTGTTTTGTTGTTGTTGTTTTGTTTTGTTTGATTAACACTGGCATCACTCCTTTCTATTAAGGCTTTGTGATGCTTCCCCTAATTTGCATTATTTTGCATGTGTTGAAACAAATTTTAAAAAGATCACCCTTATTGTCATATTAAATCACCAGTCAGATATAGCAAACATAAAATAAAAATCACCTTCCAGTTCAGGGCCATCACAGGGTCTATTCATCATTTAAATCTTATGGAAGTCCTTGAAATTAGGCCAATGTTGTGCATAAAAGTGAACTCATCCATTTTGAATGCACATCTGACACTAAGTGCTCATTTCCTTTTCACCACATTATGGAGAGATTCACGAATCAAGCTTTGGTCTACCTTGCGTGTCCTTAAACCTCATTGTTTTTCAGGTTTCCCCAATTTGTAGAGTGCTATGAATGGTTAAAGACCAAAAAACTGTAGCAGTTGATCATTTTGATAAATGCATTTGGACATTCTGTCTGCTGAGGATGAGTGGAGTGTCTCCTTAGGGTGTAACAAAGGGACTTGACCTTTACAAGCAGAGAAGTAACACTGACATCAGCTCAAAAAACAGGAGCCAGTATTCTAGGCTGGAGTGAAGTCACTGACTAGTGTCTTTCCAGAAGGCAAATTACAATGAAACATGACACACAGAAGAATTAAAGTAGCTGTTAATTTTAGATGTCTACAAGTTTTAGTTATGAGAAAGAACTTAATTAACTTCAGTAGAATTACAGAGGAGAAAAGAACAGCTGTTCTCCTGGTCTGGTGGGATTCAGAATGAAACTTTTGTTAGGGTAGAACATTTGGGAATTTTAAACAGAAAAAGAGGGATAACAGAAATAAAGGTTATATTGATTGGTACCTTCTTGGATATTATCAATATTTTGTCAGATGGGAGCAGGAAACCACAAAAAGTGTATTCTGTTATCATGAAGGCCCGAATCCTGCTTGTGATAAACTTTATTCCACATTTGCATTAAATCCAAAAGAGTAAAAATTTGGTACAGAGTCTGGATTAAAAAAAGAGCAAGTCTCAAAGCTGTTCTGTCTTACAGTGACTGCTCAGTGAAATAAATCTTAGCTCATCCCAGTGAATAGGCTGTCAGGATTGGGGAAGTGACTGGGATGTGACACATAAAGCCTGGGAACAGCTTTATCAATATGTGAAAGACTTCTTCCACACTCTAAATGAATTCCACAGAAAATACCACTGCTGCTAGCAAGTTTGCATGGTTTCCCAGGCAGACGTCAGTAACACATCTGAAAGACAGAGACACCAAAAACTGAACCTGCACTGAGAAACAGTCTGAGCATTAAGCTATCAGCCTTCTGAAAACCAGTTTAGAGAAAGAGTGAAATATTAATGTCTCACAAAAAGAATTATGCTTTTACAATATAGCAGTAAAATACCATTAGCACATGGCCTTGGGAATACCCATCTGGGACACATTAAATTGACAGTTTAATGTTTGTGATTTTGGGTATGAAAGACTCAGTCCATTATAAATTCTTTCATGTTACAACAGAGGTATCTTAGTGCATAAAGGAAGGCTTTTGTTAGTGTTTAATTGCATCACATAACATTTGTTAAAATTTCCGCCATGAAAAGTCAAACAATTAATATGTGAAAGGTTAGATCTGGGCATTTCAGATAGAGATATAAGAGCTGAAATGTCAGTCTTTGGTACTGCCCTGAAATCTGCAGTGCTTCCAAGACCTAAGTTTAGGTGTTCAAAGTGTGAACACCTTTGAACTTCAGGTGTTTATTGTGAACTTCAGCTAAAGTTTGCATTTCTATAGATTACAACATCCTGTCTCTCCTTGTAGCAGCTACACTGGCATTGCTAAAAGGACCCAGTCCATATTTGTTGCCTTAATAAAGTTAATTGAAAATCATTTTCAGAAAGCTATATAATGCATACAGGGGCAGCTGGACAGAGAATAAAAATTTAGGGTGTGTCTGTATTGTATGTCATTGCACTTTTTACATTTATTCTTGGGAAGATTGGCAGGAAGACATAGCTAGGAGAGCACTGCAACAAGTAAACTGTGAATTCACTTAGCAAATTTGTCTTCAGATCCAGCCCCATCAGCACACTAATTGCAGGCTTAGCAAAAGACTCCAGACACACTGGGCAGGTACTCTTCCAATGTACACATTTTGCAACAATTATTTTTGAAACAAACAAACAAAAAGAAGATGAGGTGGATTTTCTTTTTTAATTTGTATTTTTTTTGTTGTTTTGTGATCATTTTTAAAGCATGTATTTGTAAGTACTTGTTTTTCTGTAGAGATTAATTAGCGTCTTCACTCATTAGGCTAACTTAAAAAGCTTGATGCCCAATAAAAGTCAAGAGAGAATCGGGACCTTATGGAAGGCGATGTGTGAATCTCTGTTTATAACTCTGATATTAAAAATATAATAACTTCTTTTAAGGATCTCATCCAAAGAGAACTGACTTCAATGAAGAAATTTTTGGATTAAAATAACAGCAAAAACAAACCTCTAACAAGTTAGGTGTAAGTGTAGGCAGTAACATGCTTTAAAGTAGAAAAAGTTTACTTTTTCATTCTGAAGTTGCCACAGTCAAAATAATAGCAGCCTTCAGTTTGCAACTTCCTTTTTCAAGCCTGACGTTAAATTGACAGTCAAGTAGCTGGTACTAAATAGGATGTTGCTGTGAGATGTAGCCTGTACTGCACAAAGATTTAAAAACAAAAGCAACAAAAAAGAGAACCCATGTAAACTTTTAATAATTTGATAGCCTTGTAAAAGCTTTCTATAGAAATTAACTTTTAGGAGTTTAGCATTTATTTTCTCATAACAAGGGTGAATCGATTATTGAATGGTTGAATGCACACAGTGCATATTGATCTGTTCATGCGTAGCAGCTTTTCTCCCAGCAGGCACCTCGCTGCCTGTAACATATTTTAAATAGGATTACTACTCATTAAATTACAATGACCTGGAGCAATGGTCAACAAAAATGAAATTGCCTCAGTTCATCATGGTTTGGATCACTGCCATTAAATTTCAGTGGCTGCGTTTCCCTAGAGTAAATAGACCTGAAGAACGTATATGCTTAAATGCTTCAACTTTTTGGATTTAATCAAGTAAAACTAAAAATTTCATACCTATTTGTGGAAGCTAAGGAAGTGCAAGGAATTCTTTATTGTAGTTTTAGGGCATCTTAAAACCTGGTTTAGATTAAAGCATAACAATCTTTAGCTGATGTAATGCATAGGGTGCATGCTATATATTGCTACATCGGCTTCTTTGCTCAGGGGACTTTATTTTGATTTCAGGCACTGCTGATCTGGTGGCTAAATCAGATCAGGAACTACCAGCTAGAATGTTAGACCACATCTGTATTTCTTAAATTTAGAGATAAACATAGAAAAAGGATGTAGAATTCTAATTAAATATATAGGCACCAAATCAAACACTTCACAGTAGTTTAGCTATCTGGGGGCACAACACTGCAGGAGAAATCAGGTATTTAGGAAAAGAATGTTGGAAACATCAATTAAAAATCAGAGTGGCTATACTGAAAAAGTCACTGGGAAAATGGATGCGTATTCTATTCTCAGCTACAATTTACAGCTACTAATTTCCTTAAAATCAAATTTCAGTAAATTTAGTATGGGTTTACACTGCTAAACCAAACCAAAGTGAATTTTGTGCCCAGGCTGAAATAAACGTCCTAGGTTCTTGTTCTGATTAAATCATCATGTTATTCTCATCTAATATCTCCAATGCCTCTGTTTTCATAAAGACTCCACATTCCTTCTCCTTGCAGTGGAGACAATGCCTCCGACCCAGCCCCTACCGCCCCCCCCCCACCCCCCCACCCCCACCCCTCTTTCTCCTAATGCTTCCAGGACACAAATAATTGCTTGTGTGCTGTACTGCACCCCGCTCCTAGATTAAGGTTTGCCACGTAAAATTATTTGAGTAATTTATATTTCTTGGTTGAGTGACTGAACAGGAAGCTATCACCCACTGTTTTTCAATTAATCCAATATTTAATTATCTCAGACTTTTTTTTCAAGAAAAAAATGATTGTCTATTTTTCAAGATATTTTTAAAACAGACAAACTTATAGCTATTTGTAAATACTGCAATCGTTTATACCAGGAAGTCAATGATGAAACCTGAAAAGTATAACACATAGATTAAAATTCTCTCTCAAACCGAGCTGGAAAGGATCTGGATCTTCTGTATAACAGAAAAAAAATCTAAATGTCAAGTTAAAGAGAATAATAAAAATGTCTCGGATAGAGCACATTGAATATGGTCTGTGCATTACTCTGGGATCACCATAATGATTATGTCTCTGATAAATATATATTTTAACAATTTTTAAACTATTGATAGACCTTGAGATGAAGATTTAACACTGATGCTTGATTAAGGAGGGTGGACAAAATAAAAATTTATACAGGTGACAATGCCTCTTTTCAATAAATAAAACCACTTTAATGTGA
>NC_089912.1:25926301-26171301 GCF_040182565.1 Anser cygnoides
ACAGAAAACAAATTCTTGATATTGCTGACTTTCTGTGGCAAACTGTTCTGTAGTCTAATTATTTACTGTTGCTCTTCAGTTTAGAATTTGTTGCCTTTTGGATTACATGAACATCTCATATTTTAGTTATGGTTATTTTATCTTCTTAGTATTACTTTTATCATTTATGTGATAATGTCTGTATAGAAGAAATAGGCTGTGCTTTGCTACAGTTTGTTCCTGGCTTCACCTTTACTTCCTCTGTGCCATCTACTTGGATAGGACTGCTAGAAGTTATTTAACAGCTGCTTTTGCTACTGCTCTTTGGCAAGGTACAAATTTGAGCCCTACCTCCATGAAAATAATTATGTATTGGTCACATAAATTGGTGAGTGTTACATAAATTGATGGGGCTATAGCCCATATGCAATATGATTATTAAAATAGCTGGATTTTCTCAATGTGTCCAAAAGTCCACACAGAAGAGTACCTTAATAAGAGGTTTATATATGCTGTGATGTTTGTTCCTGATATTTTGTGAGAGAAAATGTTAAATGATGTTCTCATCTGAAATGACTATCTGAAAGATTGATGCTGTGAACTGAAGGATTGGACTGTAGAAGAGCTGCATAGATCAAATGCAGTTTGATTGAGCATCATAATTCTCTGAAATATATATATATATATATTTTGGGGGTTGATTTTCTACCTTCAGGACAAGATGTCACATTTAAATGTTTGTGGGAAACTATTTAACTGCACTGCAAAACCTCCCTACTTTACAAAAACCTGTCTACTGCTTGACTTAGTGTGTGTTTCCAAACCAAAAATATTGCCAATAACTTATAAAAAGGTAACTATGATACACTTAGGTGTTTACTTAGGGTCCCTCTGTGGTACATAAACATTTCTAGTCAAATAATGCAAACATGATGACATGTTCCAAGGGTGTTTGATTATCTGTATTCACTTAAGCTCTATTTCAATAGTTGATCTAGCTGCGTGTTTTTGCACCTATAATTTTGTTTCTGTGCCCAACTTTGTATCTGCTTCTTCTGTTGTACTAACTTGGTAATAACTTTGCTAACTTGCCTTTCTGAAGCTTTATGTACTAATTATCCTGTGGATTTCTTCCCTTCCCTTCCCTTCCCTTCCCTTCCCTTCCCTTCCCTTCCTTCCCTTCCCTTCCCTTCCCTTCCCTTCCCTTCCCTTCCCTTCCCTTCCCTTCCCTTCCTTCCCTTCCCTTCCTTCCCTTCCCTTCCCTTCCCTTCCCTTCCCTTCCTTCCTTCCCTTCCCTTCCCTTCCCTTCCCTTCCCTTCCCTTCCCTTCCCTTCCTTCCCTTCCCTTCCCTTCCCTTCCCTTCCTTCCCTTCCCTTCCTTCCCTTCCCTTCCCTTCCCTTCCCTTCCTTCCCTTCCCTTCCCTTCCTTCCCTTCCTTCCTTCCCTTCCCTTCCTTCCTTCCTTCCCTTCCTTCCCTTCCTTCCCTTCCCTTCCCTTCCCTTCCTTCCTTCCCTTCCCTTCCCTTCCCTTCCCTTCCTTCCCTTCCCTTCCCTTCCCTTCCTTCCCTTCCTTCCCTTCCCTTCCCTTCCCTTCCCTTCCTTCCTTCCCTTCCTTCCCTTCCCTTCCCTTCCCTTCCCTTCCCTTCCTTCCCTTCCTTCCCTTCCCTTCCCTTCCCTTCCCTTCCCTTCCCTTCCCTTCCCTTCCCTTCCCTTCCCTTCCCTTCCCTTCCCTTCCCTTCCCTTCCCTTCCCTTCCCTTCCCTTCCCTTCCCTTCCCTTCCTTCCTTCCTTCCCTTCCCTTCCCTTCCTTCCCTTCCCTTCCCTTCCCTTCCCTTCCCTTCCCTTCCCTTCCTTCCTTCCCTTCCTTCCCTTCCCTTCCTTCCCTTCCCTTCCCTTCCCTTCCCTTCCCTTCCTTCCCTTCCCTTCCCTTCCCTTCCCTTCCCTTCCCTTCCCTTCCCTTCCCTTCCCTTCCCTTCCCTTCCCTTCCCTCATAGAGGGTCCACGATGCAAAGGAGAGGAAGATAGACGAAGGAATGGCAGACAAGGAAAGCTACCTGTGTTGCAGCCTAAATCCTAGCAGGGGCAGGCTTTGAGAAGATGTTTTAAGTGTGGCCACGCCAGCCACTACAAATAGGAGTATCTGGAGTGGAATAAGGAGGAGAGATTGCTGTTATAAATTCAGAATAGGGGAGTCAGAAAGCTAGTTCCCTGATAAATGAAAAATTGTACCTCAAGGGTTCCTCAAGTGTACCTCAGTGGGGATCACTCTACAATTATCAATACGGGCAAAATACAGACTTAATAATAATTAGTAAATAATTAAATAATAAATAAATAAATAATAATTAATTAATAATTAATAATAATTAATAATTAATAAAATTTATTACGTATTGCTGACGGGCTGAGCGGTGAGAAACAAAGAAACAAGCTGGGGGCACCTTCCCCCATGCACTCTCTTCCACCTCTTCCCTGCCCTGAGTGACACGGCCGGGGGGTGGGGGGTGTGGGGGCAGGAGTTGGGCTACAGTCAGGCGGTGGTGCTTCATTTCCACTGATCCTTCATGGTCACTCTCCCCCCTGCTCTGTTGTGGGGTGCCGACCTTCCTGGGCTGGTCCTGAATGGCCTGCAGCATAGAGATCTGCTCTGCTGTGGTACACCATGGGCTGTGGAGGTCTGCCTTCTCCACCAGGGGCCTCTCTGTGGACCACTGGGGGGCTTCGGCTCCGGCACCTGCAGCACTTCTGCACTGCACTCCCCCTCCTCTGCACTGACCTTGTCGCCCGCAAGGAGGTTTCTCCTCCTCACTCTCCCAGCTGCTGTTGTGCAGCAGTTTTTTTTTTTTTTTTTTTTTTTTTTCCTTTTCTTGAGTGTGCTCTTATAGAGATTTAAACTGCATTGCTCGTGGCTTGGCTCTGGGCAGTGGTGGGCCCTTTGGAGCTGGCTGAAACTGGCCCTTATCTAACATGGGGTAGCAGCTGGATTCTTTTCACAGGGGCTACCTCTGCAGCCCCCTGCTACCAAAACCTTGCCATATGAACCCAATACACTGAGGCTGCTAGGTCATTACTGGCCTGTAAAGTATCAAGGCTTAAATTAACTAATGAAACCCTGAATGTGATGGGGGTAGAAGGGACTGGGATAACAATGCCACTTCTTGGGGACACCAAGCTGAGACTAGGGATAGAATGATCACTGGGCAATTATTGTATGCACTTGAGGCAGGGACTAACTTGTTGGGAAAGAATTTGATAATGAAATTGGGCATTCGAATAATAAATTGTTAGGTTGGAATAACAGTATTATTAATGGGGTGCTCTCAGACCCTGATAGCAAAGATATATTTGCCTTTGAGTAGAAAAGACTCTGAAATGGGGCGGAAGCAGCAATACAGATGGACAATTTCACCTCAGGGGTTTACAGGGCCACCAATTTATTTGGGCAAGTTCTAGAACAAATTTTGGAGTAATTCCAACCTCCCAAGAAGGTGTTACTCTTACAATATGTGGATGATCTTTTAGTGTTAGGACAGGAGAAAACAGTTGTGAAGGAAGCCACTAACAAGCTATTTGACTTCGTGGGAAAACAGGGCTTGAAAGTATTGGAAAATAAATTAAAATTCATAGAAAGAGAAGTCAAATATTTAGGGCATCTAGTGTCTGAGGGGGAATGAAAAATAAATCCCGAGAGGATTCAGGGAATTGTTGAACTACCCCTACCCAAAACTAAAAAGAAATAAGAGTTTTAAGAGAAAGAGGTTTTTAAGGAATGGGGAGTCACGAAGTCCAAAGGAAAACAGATACTCCCTGATGGGAGAGAAATGCTGAATAAAGTACTAATGAGGCAAATATTAACTGTTTTACATCAAGAGGGTAATTGGGGAATTCAAGCAATGCGTGACGCTGTGCTATGGAAATATGTATGTGTAGGAATATATATACTCTGGCTGAACAACTACGCAGGAGTTGTGTAGTATGTCAAAAGGTAAGTAGGAAAATTATCTGCAGTCAGCCTGCGGGAGTGAGAGGAGCGAGAACCAGGAATTCAACGCTTCCAAAATGTACAGGTAGATTTTACAGAACTCCTTACAGTAGGTAGATTTAAACACTTACTAGTCTTGGTAGATCATCTGTCAGGGTGGGTGGAAGCTTTCCTTTCAGTATCTGCTACTGCAAACATAGTAACTAAAGTAATTCTAGCACAAATAACTCCCAGGTATGGAATTGTTGAAAATATTGACTCTGATCAAAGAAATCACTTTATGTCAGAAATATTGCAAGGGCTAATGTGGGCTCTAGGAATTAAGTGGAAATTTCACACTCCTTGGCATCCTTCCTCTTCTGGAAGGGTGGAGTGGATCAGACAGTAAAGAAGCAATTGACTAAGTCCTGGAAACTCAGCTTCCTCAAATGAAGTGCTTACCTTTGGCACTTCTCTGAATTCAACCCGCACCAAGAAAAGATGTGGGAGTTTCACCATATGAAATATTTGGATTGCTCTACATGGACAAAGGGAATGAATTACCTCAATTTGAGACAAAAGATGCTTTTCTTAAGAACTGTATACTTGGGCTGTCATCCTTTTTGTCATCTTTCAGGACCCATGGACTGTTAGCTCAAACCCCACTCTTGGAAGCCCTGATCCATCCATTCCGAGCAGGAGATCGTGTTCTGATGCGAACATGGAGAGAATTGAAACTGCAACCTGAGTGGGATGGACTGTTCCAAGTGCTCCTGACTACTGAGACGACAGTAAGAACGGCTGAGAAAGGGTGGACTCATACCTGGGTAAAAGCATCAGTTAACCCTGATACCAGAGAGACTGCATTAACAAAGACTTTTAAGGTTAAAACTGTTAAAACTATCTATTGTAAACCTTTAACTTCTCCTTAGAAGAATTCTTAATGAATTAATGAGTAAAAGGGATTCAATTACACAGAATTGGAGTGTTTCCAGGAACTCTCTCTGGAAGTGGGAGAAAGGGGGTATTTAATCCTCACCAGAAGAATCCTTATTAGTTTGTGATTTTTATTGTTTTTCTTAATTATTTCTTAATTATTATAGGGGTGTATATATATATAGAAAGGATGTATTTTAGGTTTATCTTAGTAATACCTATTCTTAATGGATTAGTGATAGGATAGAGGGAAAAATCAGCATTTCCAATTAATCCAGAACATCTCTTGAGTTCTATCTTGAAATAATTGTTGGATTTGCACCCAGACGCCTAGAAAGACTGAAGAGGCCTTGTCTCTGATTGCTATTTACAGCAGCAACTGTGTCTGGATTCTCTAGATTACTAAAAATGACAGATAAAACTCAGTCCTGGGAAGGAATAGATTTTGAAGTTGAACTCCCTACACATAGTCCTGGCTACAATATACTGTGTTATCACAGGTGCCTTTTAAACAACAATGATAGAAACTCAGGGGGCAATAGTACTGACCCTGGGTGTGGAAATATCCCTCCCCTCCCCTCCCCTCCCCTCCCCTCCCCTCCCCTCCCCTCCCCTCCCCTCCCCTCCCCTCCCCTCCCCTCCCCTCCCCTCCCCTCCCCTCCCCTCCCCCTCCCCTCCCCTCCCCTCCCCTCCCTCCCCTCCCCCTCCCCTCCCTCCCCTCCCCTCCCCTCCCATCCTCTCCCCCCTTCCCTCCCCCTCCCCCTCCCCCTCCCGCTCCCCCTCCCGCTCCCCCTCCCGCTCCCCCTCCCGCTCCCCCCTCCCCCCTTCCCCCTTCCCCCTTCCCCTTCCCCCTTCCCCTTCCCCTTCCCCTTCCCCTTCCCCTTCCTTTTCCCCTTCCCCTTCCCCTTCCCCTTCCCCTTCCACTTCATTTTTCCTTTCCCTTTCCTTTCCCTTTCCCTTTCCTTTCCCTTTCCCTTTCCCTTTCCCTTTCCCTTTCCCTTTCCCTTTCCCTTTCCCTTTTCCTTTTCCTTTTCCTTCTCCTTCTCCTTCTCCTTCTCCTTTTCCTTTTCCTTTTCCTTTTCCTTTTCCTTTTCCTTTTCCTTTTCCTTTTCCTTTTCCTTTTCCTTTTCCTTTTCCTTTTCCTTTTCCTTTTCCTTTTCCTTTTCCTTTTCCTTTTCCTTTTCCTTTTCCTTTTCCTTTTCCTTTTCCTTTTCCTTTTCCTTTTCCTTTTCCTTTTCCTTTTCCTTTTCCTTTCTTTCTTTCTTTTTCTTTCCTTCTGTTAGATTTCTGATGAGTTAATGTACTAGATTTTCTCAAAGTATTATCTAATGTATAATGTGGGCAGGGGGGGTGCCATGCAGGTGGTGGGAGCACACAGCAAGAAAGAAAATGTAGGTTGGAAAGCAAAAACCAGCAGTTAGATCAGTGTAGAATGAATGCCAGAGAGTCCCAGCCTTAGAAATCTATAGTATTTAACACATAAATTGTTCCAGGGATTGTTATCTTGACATCTTCAGTCACTTAACAACCAGTCCCTTATTAAAGTAATGCAAGAGAACACTTTGTATTGTGTAAATCTCTTTTTATTTTAACTTGTCCAGGAACATTAAGAAGTTCTGCCACTATATTCATGATTGCACAATAGCAATTTTAAATAACTTATATTAAGAAAAAAAACAGAAAAATATTTTCTTTTGTGTTTGTGAGAAATGACGTAAACAGAACTTGACAGGAAAAGGCTGGGATCCTGGCTGCCATTTTTTCCTCTCTGTAGCAGACAGGATATGTATGTGTTTGTGTCTGTTTCTGTATTTGTGTGAAAGCTATTAGGTAAATATTCCATGCTTTTCACTAGAGATTTTCAAAAAGAAAACAAACTGCTGAGCTTTGGGAACTAGTTTATCGAAGTCTGCTATCTTTAATGCCTGATAGGTTGCTTGTGGAGTTTACAATTTTATCTTAAGTACAAAAATGAATGTTAGGAAATTTGGTTTTACTCCAGCCTATTTTTCAAACTTCTTGTTTGACCTGGCAAACATACCACTTTACCTTTTTGTGGCTCCCTAGTCCTTTGCATGTTGGACCTTTATTTTTGGAATGTTCACAGAAGAGTAGTACCTTGTAAGTTTCTTAAAAGTCTGTGGTCCTGTCTTTCCCATGAATAACTGTTATCCACATTAACTTTCCTTAGCTAACAAATAAGTTTATACTTTCCCTGCCTTGGACTCTTAAATTCAAGGTAAAGTATTTCCTTTTGCTATTCAGAGACGTGATTCAAATCTGTCACATATGTTCTCCACTACTACCCTGAGATCTACAGAGGTTAGTATAGGTTGTAATCTGAAGATAGGAATAGTTTTACAGAAAGAGTGAGAGCTCCCAGCCGAAATATAAATTTAAGACCGTTTATATAGATACATAAATGAATCTCTGCCATTGCTGCAGCAATGGACCTGCCATTGTGTTCTAACTGAACTCTTGTTTAAGTATCATAAATTTGTGCTGGGGAAGCTCGTGGAGCAGATGGAGTGCCATTATGCAGCACTTACAGGACAACCAGGTGATCAGGCCCAGTCAGCATGGGTTTATGAAAGGCAGGTCCTGCTTGATGAACCTGATCTTCTTCTAGGACAAGGTGATGTGCTCAGTGGACAAGGGAAAGGCTGTGAATGTGGTATACCTAAACTTCAGTAAGGCTTTTTTTCTACACTTCCCGCAGCATTCTCCCAAAGAAGCTGGCTGCTCAAGGCCTAGATGGGAGTATGCTCCCCTGGGTTAAAAACTGGCTGGGTGGCCGGGCCCAAAGAATTGTAGTGAATGGATTTAAATCCAGCTGGAGGCCAGTCACTACTGGTGTCCCACAGGGCTCAGTACTGGGGCTAGTTCTCTTCAATATTTTTATAAGTGATCTGGATGAGGGGATTGAGTGCACCCTTAGTAAATTCACAGATTACACCAAGATAAGTGTGAGTGTTGAAGGGGGTAGGAGGGTAGGAGGGCTTTGCAGAGGGATCTGTATGGGCTGGACCAATGGGCGATAACTCTGTGAGGTTCAACAAGGCCAAGTGCCTGGTCCTGCTCTTCAGGTACAACCTTACAGCAGCACTACAGGCTGGGGGAAGAGTGGCTGAAAAGCTGTCCAGCTGAAAGGGAACTGGGGGTATTGGTCGATAGCCAGCTGAATATGAGCCAGCAGTGTGCTCAGGTGGCCAGGAAAGCCAACAGCATCCTGGCTTGTATCAGTGATAGCATGGACAGCAGGACTAGAGATGTGATTGTCTCTCTGTACTTGGCTCTGGTGAGGCTGCACCTCGAATACTGTGTTCAGTTTTGGGCCCCTGACTACAAGAAGGACATTGAGGTGCTGAACTATGTCCAAAGAAGGGTGACAAAGCTGTTGAAGGGCCTAGAGAACAAATCTTATGAGGAGCAGCTGAGGGAGCTGGGGTTTAGCTTGGAGAAAAGAAGGCTCAGAGGAGGCTTTATTGTACTTTCCAATTACTTTCATGGAGGTTGTAGTGAGGTGGGGATCAGGCTCTTCTCCCAAGCACTAAGTGAGAAGACAAGGGGAAATGGCCTAAAGTTGCACCAGTGGAGGTTTAGGTTAAATATTAGGAAAAAATCTTTACTGAAAGGGTTGTGAAGTATTAGAACAGGCTGCCCATGGTAGTGGAGGAGTCACTATCCGTGGAGGTCTTCAAGAAATGTGTAGATGTGGAACTTAATAGCATGGTTTAATGGTGGACTTGTCAGTACTAGGTTAAAGGCTGGACTAGATGATCTTTTCCAACCTGAATGATTCTATGATTCTATGTTACCACCATGGTACTGCTATGTGTGAAGAAGAAAGAGAATTTATAATTATATATTCCACTAAACTAATTTTTTGCTCCTCTTGGAGTTCTAAGAAAAAGTTCTTATAACTTAATATATGTAATGAGCTATATAATTTAGTTCATTTGCAGTCAATGCATTTTATATTTATATTCACATTTTAGTCAACTGTCAGTATTTTATTTTTTTTATTTTTATTTATTTATTTATTTATTTATTTTTGTAGAAACTCAAGACATTCCGTATCTAGAAGCTAAGAAAATCAGAAAAGGATACTTTAAATGACAAAACTCTGGGGAAAGTGATATGAATTCATAGGATACTTCCCTACTGATAAATCTGTAGTTTTTGTCAGATAATTTTTGTAAAAACCCAAACCCAGTGCTCTTCTCAGACCAATGACAGAAAAATCTTCTTTTCTTGTTTTGGTAATACAGTAAAATCTACTATGTATTTCATTATATTCCACTAAGGTAATCCACAGTTTGTGATTTTTGAAGTATTTACAAAACCCAAAGATGCATAAAGCTTTTTTTTTTTTTTTTCTTTTTTTTAAAACATGGATCAGAGATTAAAAAAAAAAAAAAAGATCATTTTTTTTAGACTGGAGATTTCTGAAGAAGAGCCTGACAAAATTATGAGCTTAATCGAAGAGATGTCCAGCAAGGGCCATGAAGAGTTTTGAATAATCCTTTATACTAGGCAAAATGCCAGCCAGCCTTTCTCTGTAGTTATACTGCCTTTTGTTAATGATTCAAACTCTATATTCCCAAGGGAATGGATAGCACAAAGCCTTGTCATTTGCTCAACTCTGTCAGAGGTCATTAGGGCTTCTAGATTGTTACCATCTAATAATTGCTGAGTGACCTGATGCTGTGTGTTGACCTTGGCTGGCTGCCAGGCTCCCACCCAGCTGCTCTCTCACTCTGTTTCCTCAGCAAGACCATGAGCAAAGTAAGATGGAAAAACTCGTTGGTCAAGATAAGGACATAGAGAGATTTCTCACTGGTTACCACTGTGGGCAAAACAAACTTGGCTTGGGGAAAATTAATTTAATTAATTGCTAATTAAAAATAGAGTAGGACAATGAGAAACAAAAACAAAAAATAAAAATGCTTTCACTTGCTGCCCATACTCCCCCTGCCCTCTTCTAAAGCTCAACTTCACTCCTTCATCCCTGAATTTTCCACCTTCTCCCCTGCAAGCTGCCCAGTGGGAGGGGGAATGGGCATTGTGGTCAGTCCTTAACACTGCTCCTGCTGCTCCTTCATCATACTCTTCCCTTGAGCCAGCATGGGATCCCTCCCAGGGGATGAAGTCCTGCATGACTGCTCCAATGGGGGACCCTTGAAGAATGGCTGCAGTTCTTCAACAACTGCTGCAGCACGGGGCCTCTCCACAAGAGTGCAGTCCTTCAGGAGTAGACTGCTCCAGTGTGGGTGCCCCCCATTTTCTGCTAGACGCTTGCTCAAGCATGGGCTTTCTAAAGGCAACAGCTTTCTTGAGGACATGTCCACCTGTTGTAGTGTGAGGTCTACTTGAGCTGCAGTGTGGGTATCTGTTCTGATGGGGTCCTCCATGGGACACAAGGGGAAAACTCCTCTGGCACATGGAGCACCTCCTCCCTCATCTTCTTCACTGACTTTGGTCTCAGCACAGCTGTTTCTTTCATGTTCTTTCCAATCCTGTCTCTCAAAGCTGCTGTGCAGTATTTCCCCCCCAAATCCATTTCCCCGAGGCACTGACATCTCGATTGAGGGGCCCAGCTGTTCCCTGCGGTGAGGTTGCTGGCGCCGGATGGAACCAGCTGTGTCCACATGGGGCAGCCCCGGCCTTGCTGCACACAGCAGCCCTGCAGCCTGCCTGGCAGAGCTGGGGAACCACACCCATTATAGATTAAAAATGTGAGTTTCCAGTGGATAAGCATCTATCAGTAGACATCAAATCTGTAACTGGTATTAATCAGCCTTGCAGGTAGTTTTAGTGTAGAAGTCAAGGAACGAAAGGAAGAGCGTCCTTCACGACCTCAGGTAGAATCTCACACACTGTGACAAATTCCTCTTCTTGTTTATTTATTATAATTAATTAATTATTTTAATATGGGTTAATAGCAAGATAATAATTATAATTACAAAATGTAAATCACAATATCTGAAGTTTCAATGATTTTCCTTCTTTCTAAGTCAAATGTACAATTCCTTGACAAGCTACTTCTTGTGGGTCTGATTCCAGGGTCCCTTAAATAATCAGTACAGCATCTGGCTTTCTCGGTGCTTTGAGTTCTTCCAATCTTATAGATCAGTCTTGGATGAACTGTGCTTTGTCCTTTTTTTTAATGCCTCTTCTGCTTCAGCACTCAGAGGGGTAATCAGAATGCTGTTATGCTTTATCTGGGGTAGAGTAATTTCAATATGAACAACAACCCCCACGTTGCTTTTTTTTTTTTTTTTTTGTGCTTTTATTAATTAAAAACATAGAGTCATATTTGGTATATAGAAAGTCTGTAGTCTGTGTAGCTGCAATTCAGACAACAGCATAAAGTTTTAAGGTGCTTCAGGGGCATCATTGTCAGCACTTGTAAGAATTTCAGCCATTTTTGGTGCTGGGTTTTTGTCTCTGTAAAGATTATATCTTACAGTTGTTACGTTTCCTCATGTATTCCCCAATTAATTTCTATAATAAAATGTTAATAAATATTTTATTAAAGTTAACAAGTTAACAGGCCACACAATGTCTGTGATGAATAGAGTAAAAAAACATGGAGTTTTATCATTAGATGATACATTTAAGGCAGATTAACAAGCATCCACGATACTTAAGAGTGCTTTTGTGAGGAGTGAGCACAGATAAAACAGGTTGGAATTGTTTAAAATTGTGACAAATACGCTGGTACCAAAGTGCTTTTGAGTAGTTTTGGTGCCTTACAGAATAAACTAGGATTCACTTAATGTCATTTAGTTGTTTCCAGGATTAACTGTGTAAATCTTTCAAGTGGTTTGGTAACATATACAGTAAGTGTGCATGTGTGTTTATGAAATTAAGCTGTTAAATGGTAATTTGTCATCACTTTTGTGAGGAAGAACAATATAAATTACCTTCTAGAGAAGAAAGTGTTCTAGAAGAGGTGAATAACAAATCAAATTTGTAGTGTTTACTCTCTAGACAAATGATCACAAACAGTAAATGTTTTTTTTTTTTTTACTGTTATGAAGATTTGAATTTCCAATTCTGAAAAAAAAAAAAGACAAGATCCAATTGCTTTCTTTAGTTTAGTAGTTATAAGATACACACTAGTCTAATTCAAATGACATCCAGGATAAACTAGGTATTTACTGAGTTCAGAAAGAATTTTACTGTGAAAAAAATAGAAACATGCTCAAAAATTATTTGAAGCATACTGCTTTACTCGCATACATTTTGCATCTTATTTTGTGGACTCAGAAGGATAAGAGAACAGATTTGTAACCCAACTCCTCTTGTTGTCTCTCTCTTATAAATAAGCAATATATTTATCATGTGATTTAAGCATTTCCACTTCTTACAGGGATATATCACAGCAAAGTGTGATACTGCTTAAATATTGAAGCAATGCCTATCAAGATATCAGCCAAAGGTTAATCATTTAAAAAATTCAAATGCGTATTCACAGATCACCTTGTGCAGTATTTTCCCCAGTTCTGCTCTTTTAGCATATTGCAAAATTTTTGGCTAAGCAGAAAACACCTGGTTTTGTTTCCTTATTACTGCCTGAAGTTTGTTAACATGCTTTTGCCATCTCTTATTGCAAATATATCCACTTGCATGTCACACACTGTAGGGCAGATGATGCTTACTAAGATATTTAGTATTTCACACCTAGATATCTTTTGCAGCAATCACTGCCTTTTCCATGTTGCATTATAGTAAAATACAGCTGAAAAGAACTTTAGATCTGGTTTAAACCATGTAAACTGATTTTGAAATTTCAGGAAACAAAGAGCAAGTGCATTATTTTTTTTCCAAATACTTGATTTGTATTTCTGTGTGTTTCTGTGTCATCTGACTGTCCTGGTTCCAGTTAGGACAGAGTTAAGTAGCTCATAGTAGCTGGTAGGGTGCTATGTTTTGGATTAGGATGAGAAGAGCGCTGATAACATGCTGATGTTTTAATTGTTGCAGAGCAGTGTTTACACCAGGCCAAGGACTTTTCGGCTTCTCGCTCTGTCCTGCCAGCGAGCAGGCTGGGGGTGCAGCAGGAGCTGGGAGGGGACAGACCCAGGACAGCTGACCCAAAGTGGCCAAAGGGGTATTCCATACCATCTGACGTCATGCTAAACAATATATAGGGGTGGCTGGCCGGGGTGGGGGGGCCGGCTGCTCGGGAATAGGCTGGGCATCGGTCAGCGGGTGGTGAGCAATTCCATTGTGCATCACTTGTTTTCTTACACATTATTATTGTTAATACTATTATCATTATCACTATTATTATTATTATTGTTATTATTATATTCCTGTCTTAATAAACTGTCTTTATCTCAACTCACCGGCTTCACTTTCCCGTTTCCCTCCCCCATCCCAGAGAGGGAGGGGGGAGGGTGAGCGAACGGCTGTGTGGTGTTTAGCTGTCAGCCGGGTTAAACCACAACAATCCTTTTGGCGCCCAACGTGGGGCACGAAGGGTTGAGATATCGACAAATCTGACCAGAGTGTGTTAAACTAAAATTGGTATAAGTATTGGACCTGCTTAATAGTTGCTAGTCACGATGTTGATTGCCTTAATCTCCAGTCTGCTGTACCTGTATTCCAAATTGAGTTTTATGGTGCGTTACTTTCTGTATGTGCTCCCTGTTGCACTGTTTATCCTTTCCGGGCCCTGGTTTAAGATTGTTATGGTACTGTGCGGTGTAACAATGGCTTATGAAATGATGAAATATCTGGTCACGACTTTAACCTGGTATTTGTACTCAGCACTGACGTCGACTCTATACTTTGGAACCCATATCTCGGAAACTATTAGCAATTACACCTATTGCCTGTTTTCGTTAGGGAGCCAATCTGTGAAGGGGACAGGGGAAGACATGTTTCCCTACCTGTTCACTCTCCCTTTCTCCTTCACCACCACCCTCTTATCCCCCGAGCTAGTTACGGTGGTTCTCCGAGATGTTGAATATCCTTGGGATACTCAGACCAGCCTGCTCTTGTTGTTATGTCTCCTGAATGCGCTTCAGGTTTTGTTGAGGGTTAAACAACTACTTAGGAATCTCATCCGGAGATCTGTCTTGAGGTGGGATAGTTGTGAGTGGCAGGGAGTGTGGGAGGATATGGGCAGGTTTCTAGAGCAGTGGTCACCTCCAGTGTTTTGGGCATTCACCCCTGAACAACTGCAAAATCCTAAAAAGCTGGCAGAATGCTTGAAAAAAAGGTGTCATGACTCTGGCAGTTCCAAAGTGACACAAATCACTGTAGCATGCTGGGGTCTGGCTTGTGCCTATCGAGCTGCAATTGATGCTACTAGCAACCTAGCTCCAGCTCCTGCAGTCGCTCCAGCTCCTGCAGCCGCTCCTGCTCCTGCAGCCATTCCAGTTCCAGCTCCTGCAGCCGCTCCAGCTCCTGCAGCCGCTCCAGCTCCTGCAGCCGCTCCAGCTCCAGCTCCTGCAGCCACTCCAGCTGCAGCTCCTGCAGCCGTTCCAGTTCCAGCTCCTGCAGCCGCTCCAGCTCCTGCAGCCGCTCCAGCTCCAGCTCCTGCAGCCGTTCCAGTTCCAGCTCCTGCAGCCGCTCCAGCTCCTGCAGCCGCTCCAGCTCCTGCAGCCGCTCCAGCTCCAGCTCCTGCAGCCGTTCCAGTTCCAGCTCCTGCAGCCGCTCCAGCTCCTGCAGCCGCTCCAGCTCCTGCAGCCGCTCCAGCTCCAGCTCCTGCAGCCGCTCCAGCTCCTGCAGCCGTTCCAGTTCCAGCTCCTGCAGCCGCTCCAGCTCCTGCAGCCGTTCCAGTTCCAGCTCCTGCAGCCGCTCCAGCTCCTGCAGCCGTTCCAGCTCCAGCTCCTGCAGCCGCTCCAGCTCCTGCAGCAGCTCCAGCTCCAGCTGCTCCCACTCCTGTGTCTGGGTCAGAGAAACGAGCTGTAGCAGTGCAAGTTGACCCCGCAGAGGGTATTCCAACCCCTGTGGCAGACCCTGTGTCTGGGTCAGAGAAACGAGCTGTAGCAGTGCAAGTTGACCCCGCAGAGGGTATTCCAACCCCTGTGGCAGACCGTGTGTCTGGGTTAGAGAAACGAGCTGTAGCAGTGCAAGTTGCCCCTGTAGACAAGGTGAAGAAATGGTATAGAGGCTCAGGTCGTTTAGAACGCAAACAGTCTTCTGCTAAGTCTGGGCATAGTGAAGACGAGGCTGGGCCATCAAAGGTGCAGGAGACTGAAGATGAGGATGGGGATGTCGAAAAATCAACAGTAACTACCCGGACTCTATACCAGCGTGAGCTATGAGATGTGCGAAAAGATTTCGGTCGCTGTATAGGTGAGCAGCTTGTCACCTGGCTGCTCCGGTGCTGGGACACGGGAGCCAATTGTGTGGAATTAGAGGGCAAGGAAGCCAGGCGGCTGGGATCCCTTGCTAGGGACGCATGCATTGACAAAGCAATTGGAGATGGAGCACGATCTCGCAGTCTCTGGAGGCGTCTCCTGTCAGCTGTGCAGGAAAGGTATCCCTTCAAGGAAGAACTTGTATGTCTACCAGGCAAATGGACCACCATGGAGAAGGGAATTCAGTACCTGAGGGAATTGGCCGTACGGGAAGTAATTTATAAGGACCTAGACTACGCACAAACATCCGCAGATCCAGATGCAGTCCAGTGTACACCACCTATGTGGCGGAAGTTTGTATGGAGTGCACCATCATCATATGCCAGCTCATTGGCAATACTAGCCTGGAAAGCGGAGGAGAATCCCCCAGTGAATGAAGTGGCTAAATTACTCCGGCAGTACGAAGGAAATCTCTCCTCTTCCCTACAGGCCTGTGTCTCGGCTGTGGAGAAACTCTCTGAAGAGGTCCACCAACTTAAAGAGAATTTATCTTCCCCTCCACCTCAACGAACCAGTGTCCACCAGCTAAAAGAGAATGCTTTGGAGAAACTTTCTGAAAAGATCCACCAACTTGAAGAGAGATTATTTTCCTCCCCACCTGTACAAACCAGTGTCTCAGCTATTAGGGGTAAACGTTCATCTATGCAAGGAAGACAATATGGTGGGCACACACACCACGCCACCCTGTGGTTTTACCTACATGACCATGGAGAGGACATGAGAAAATGGGATGGAAAATCTACTGCGACCCTAGAGGCACGGGTACGTGAATTGCAAAGGAAAACAATTGGGAAAAAGGAATTCTCTGAAAAGTTTGCTGCTCCAACTTCCAGCAGGCAGTCCTTTAGACACAGAAATGAAGATTCTGACCAGGACTAGAGGGGCCCTGCCTCCAGCCAGGGGGAGGAAAGGGACAATCGAGTTTATTGGACTGTGTGGATTCGATGGCCTGGCACGTCAGACGCACAGAAGTATAAGGCTTTGGTAGACACCGGTGCACAATGTACTCTAATGCCATCAAGCTATAAAGGGCCAGAGCCCATCTGTATTTATGGTGTGACGGGGGGATCCCAGCAGTTAACTGTATTGGAGGCTGAAGTGAGTCTAACCGGCAATGAGTGGCAAAAGCACCGTATTGTGACTGGCCCAGATGCTCCGTGCATCCTTGGCATAGACTATCTTAGAAGAGGATATTTCAAGGACCCAAAAGGGTTCTGCTGGGCTTTTGGCATAGCTGCCTTGGAGACAGAGGACATTAAACAGTTGTCTACCTTGCCTGGTCTCTCAGAGGACCCTTCTGTTGTGGGGTTGCTGAGGGTTGAAGAACAGCAAGTGCCGATCGCTACCACAACTGTGCACCGGCGGCAATATCGCACCAACCGAGACTCCCTGAGTCCCATCCATAAGCTAATTCGTCAACTGGAGAGCCAAGGAGTGATCAGCAAGACTCGTTCACCTTTTAATAGTCCCATATGGCCAGTGCGAAAGTCTAATGGTGAGTGGAGACTAACAGTGGACTATCGTGGCCTGAACGAAGTCACGCCACCACTGAGTGCTGCAGTGCCGGACATGCTAGAACTCCAGTATGAACTGGAATCAAAGGCAGCCAAGTGGTATGCCACAATTGATATCGCTAATGCATTTTTCTCCATCCCTCTAGCAGAACAGTGCAGGCCACAGTTTGCTTTCACTTGGAGGGGAGTCCAATATACTTGGAATCGGCTGCCCCAGGGGTGGAAACACAGTCCTACCATTTGCCATGGACTGATCCAGTCTGCGCTGGAGCAGGGGGAAGCTCCTGAACACCTGCAGTACATCGATGACATCATTGTGTGGGGTGACACTGCAGAAGAAGTTTTCGAGAAAGGGAAGAAAATAGTCCAAATCCTTCTGAAGGCCGGTTTTGCCATAAAACAGAATAAAGTTAAAGGACCTGCACGAGAGATCCAGTTTTTAGGAATAAAATGGCAAGATGGACGTCGTCAAATCCCAATGGATGTGATCAACAAAATAACAGCTATGTCTCCACCAACTAGCAAAAAAGAAACACAAACTTTCCTAGGTGTCGTGGGGTTTTGGAGAATGCATATTCCAAATTACAGTCTGATTGTAAACCTGCTCTACCAAGTAACCCGTAAGAAGAATGCTTTTGAATGGGGCCCTGAGCAACGACAAGCCTTTGAACAAATTAAGCAGGAAATAGTTCATGCAGTAGCCCTCGGGCCAGTCCGAACAGGACCAGATGTAAAGAATGTGCTCTACACCGCAGCCGGGGAGAATGGTCCCACCTGGAGCCTCTGGCAGAAAGAACCTGGGGAAACTCGAGGTCGACCCCTGGGGTTTTGGAGTCGGGGATACAGAGGATCTGAAGCCCGCTATACTCCAACTGAAAAGGAGATATTGGCAGCATATGAAGGAGTTCGATCTGCTTCGGAAGTGGTTGGTACTGAAGCGCAGCTCCTCCTGGCACCCCGACTGCCGGTACTAGGCTGGATGTTCAAAGGAAGGGTCCCCTCTACACATCATGCAACTGATGCTACATGGAGCAAGTGGGTTGCACTGATTACTCAGCGGGCTCGAATAGGAAACCCCAGTCTCCCAGGAATCTTGGAGGTGATTATGGACTGGCCAGAAGGCAAATACTTTGGGATATCATCAGAGGAGGAGGTGGTTCGTGCTGAAGAAGCCCCACTGTACAACAAGCTACTGGAAAATGAGAAGAAATATGCCTTGTTCACTGACGGGTCCTGTCGTATTGTGGGAAAGCATCGGAGATGGAAAGCTGCTGTATGGAGTCCTACACGACGAGTTGCAGAAGCTGCTGAGGGAGAACGTGAATCGAGTCAGTTTGCAGAAGTGAAAGCCATTCAGCTGGCTTTAGATATTGCTGAATGAGAAAAGTGGCCAGTTCTCTATCTCTATACTGATTCATGGATGGTAGCAAATGCCCTGTGGGGGTGGTTACAGCAATGGAAGCAGAACAACTGGCAGCGCAGGGGCAAGCCCATCTGGGCTGCGGCATTGTGGCAAGATATTGCTGCCCGGGTAGAGAACCTGGTTGTAAAGGTACACCATGTAGATGCTCATGTGCCCAAGAATCGGGCTACTGAAGAACATCAAAACAACCAGCAGGTGGATCAGGCTGCTAAGATTGAAGTGGCTCAGGTGGACCTGGACTGGCAACATAAAGGCGAATTATTTATAGCCCGATGGGCCCATGGCACCTCAGGCCATCAAGGTAGAGATGCAACATACAGATGGGCTCGTGATCGAGGGGTGGACCTGACCATGGACACTATAGCACAGGTTATTCATGACTGTGAAACATGTGCTGCATTCAAGCAAGCCAAACGGTCAAAACCTCTTTGGTATGGAGGACGATGGCTGAAATATAAATATGGAGAGGCCTGGCAGATTGATTACATCACACTCCCTCAAACCCGCAACGGCAAGCGCCACGTACTTACAATGGTGGAAGCAACCACCGGATGGCTGGAAACATATCCGGTGCCCCATGCCACCGCCCGGAACACTATCCTGGGCCTTGAAAAGCAAGTCCTATGGCGACATGGCACCCCAGAGAGAATTGAGTCAGACAACGGGACTCATTTCCGAAACAACCTTATAGACACTTGGGCCAAAGAACATGGTATTGAGTGGGTGTATCACATCCCCTATCATGCACCAGCCTCTGGAAAAGTTGAACGATACAATGGACTGTTGAAGACTACACTGAAAGCAATGGGTGCTGGGACATTCAAAAATTGGGATACACATTTGACAAAGGCCACCTGGTTAGTCAATACCAGGGGATCTGCCAACCGAGCTGGACCTGCCCAATCAAACCTGTTACGCACTGTAGAAGGGGATAAAGTTCCTGTAGTGCACGTAAGAAACGTGCTGGGTAAAACAGTCTGGGCTACTCCTGCCTCAGGAAAAGGCAAACCCATTCGTGGAATTGCTTTTGCTCAGGGACCTGGATGCACTTGGTGGGTAATGCAAAAGAATGGGGAGGTCCGGTGTGTACCTAAAGGGGTTTTAATACTGGGTGAGAATAGCCCATGAGTTGAATTGTAGTATGTTAATTATTATATAATAATGTATGTCATCACTACCATGATTGCTATATATCATAGATGAAAATGGTGATTAATTAGAATGTATTGGAAAGAGTGTAACCTGAGCATGACATAAATGGTATGGAATAAGGGGTGGATATCTGTCCTGGTTCCAGTTAGGACAGAGTTAAGTAGCTCATAGTAGCTGGTAGGGTGCTATGTTTTGGATTAGGATGAGAAGAGCGCTGATAACATGCTGTTGTTTTAATTGTTGCAGAGCAGTGTTTACACCAGGCCAAGGACTTTTCGGCTTCTCGCTCTGTCCTGCCAGCGAGCAGGCTGGGGGTGCAGCAGGAGCTGGGAGGGGACAGACCCAGGACAGCTGACCCAAAGTGGCCAAAGGGGTATTCCATACCATCTGACGTCATGCTAAACAATATATAGGGGTGGCTGGCTGGGGTGGGGGGGCCGGCTGCTCGGGAATAGGCTGGGCATCGATCAGCGGGTGGTGAGCAATTCCATTGTGCATCACTTGTTTTCTTACACATTATTATTGTTAATACTATTATCATTATCACTATTATTATTATTATTGTTATTATTATATTCCTGCCTTAATAAACTGTCTTTATCTCAACTCACCGGCTTCACTTTCCCGTTTCTCTCCCCCATCCCAGAGAGGGAGGGGGGAGGGTGAGCGAACGGCTGTGTGGTGTTTAGCTGCCAGCCGGGTTAAACCACAACACTAAGATATTTAGTATTTCACACCTAGATATCTTTTGCAGCAATCACTGCCTTTTCCATGTTGCATTATAGTAAAATACAGCTGAAAAGAACTTTAGATCTGGTTTAAACCATGTAAACTGATTTTGAAATTTCAGGAAACAAAGAGCAAGTGCATTATTTTTTTTCCAAATACTTGATTTGTATTTCTGTGTGTTTCTGTGTCATCTGACTGTTGTGGGTTCCTGGTAAAGCTCATAGGCTGAGAGTTCGCCTTTTACAGAGCAAATGGCAAGAAAATACAATAAAATGTGATAAAACTGAAGCAAACACTGCTAGTATTATGAAGATTTAACTTGCATTAGATCATTGTCATTTATCAATATAAGAATTTTGTATAGTTGTGGAAAATCTTTATTGATAGAATTTGGAAAGCAGCAATGAAAGTCAATATCAACTGCTAAATTTCTTTGCCTATGGATCAGTTCTAGCCTGAGACATGCATGGTTGAAACCTCTTGCTATCTCATACAATATAAGATTTCATCCTAAGCTTATGAAGCACCGTAAATATTTGAAACCTGAAAAACAGAGTATCAGAAACCTTGTGTAGCGGTCACTTTTTGTTGTTGGAGTTAAAAGAATACCTGATGAAAAGTAACCAGGTACAGTCACATGAACATTCTGTCCATATAACACTATTGAAGAGACGGAGAGGCTTTGGTGTTGACCATTGTTGTTTAGGACATATCAGCAATAATAAAAGCTAAGCTTGGTCATTGGTAATGCCACCTGACGGTGTGCAAACAGAAAATGTAGTATCTGCAGTATGATTGTAGGCATATTATGCACAAAATTCTACTTTCTCCTCCAAACAATGCTTCCTTTTATCTCTCCTGTTGACATTATGCCATTACTATTTATCACATGTATAAATGGAATGTAAGGAAAATTATTGTGAAGGGACAGCTCAACCATTTAGTTGATATCAATAGTTGTGTTTGTAAAGGCTGCATTTCCTTTTTCTAGTCTTTACTTCCATGTTCCTTACAATTATTGCTTCTCAGGAAAACATTTTCTGAGACCAATCCATAGGAAAAGACACACTCTTGTGGACATGGGTCTCCTCTGAGCTAATTTGTATTTTAACAAGAGAGGCCATGTAACTGAGCAGCAAATTCAGTCTTGATATATGTGAATGCAGGCTCATTTCCCTTGATTTCAGTAGGAGCTCTACTGAATTTATCGTCTGTCTTTTTATCCAGGAAGACTGTAGAGATACCCTACTAGCTGTTCAACAAATTAACCTAATATTTTTATATATTGACAAGATGGCATTGCACTCCAGTTCATTTTCACTTTCCATCCAGGATGAGTCAATGTAGAGAATATAAATGTCCAGGGCATTGTGAATTATAATTCTCCCTTTCCTATTCAAAGAAAAATCTGTTTAGCACAGGGAAGAGTGAATTACAGGTGCCAAAGTCAATAAAAGTATTGTTGCTTTACCTCTTTAGGTATGAGCTGGTGTTCCCATAAATCCATGATTTCAGTTGTTTGAGGGTGAATAAATGAGGATTTAGAATCTTTTAAAATTAGGGTGAGTATTTGTATCTTACTTTCTACACTAAAACAGTTGCAGATTAGGCAAAATAATTGTTATAAGTAAAATCTGATGATTAAAAAACAGTAAGCATGATAAAAAATAGATGGTTAAACTTAGAACATTGCTGTGGCAATACAAAATAAAAAATAAATTATTTGTAAGTGCAAACCACTTTCCTTAACATCTATAATTTTGCTTAGCATGTGATTACTCATCATAGCATATGAGCAATATATTATGGCCAGCATATTACTTTATGAAACAGTCCCATTTATTATGTTGTCAAAGAATTATACATATGTACATCAAAGCCCACAAACATTTTGGATAGCATCTGGAAAATACTTCTAGGAAATTGGGTCTTCTTAATTATTGTCTGTCCTTTGGGAATCCAGCCACAATAGTTAACATAGAAATCCATTAAAAAATAAAGATTTGAAAAATAGATATGAATACATATGGTTGAGATGTAATAATTATGACTTGAACTGTGGTGTTTCCCATTGCATTGCATCTGCCTTCTGGATGTGTGACATTCATGTCTCTGCTGTGCAGATTCAAAAATTCTCTTTTCATACTTTCATCCTCTTGTGCTCTTTTGCTATTACTCACTCATGATCTTCCTCTGTGATTTTCTCATTTTTCCTCTTTCTCTTTCCTGCTCACCTATTCTCTCTGTCTTTCTCTTTCTCTCCTCTAAAAGATCTTACACACACACACACGTGCACATACATAAGCAAATACTCCTCCTGCTCCATCTTCCAGCACACTCATTGTGATGCCACCACCTTTAGAATTTCCTGGTGTTGCTAATGGGGTCCCATGATTGTATAGATCAATGAAAATAACAGCAGGCCTGGGAATCAGATTGCAGGAGTAGTTTGACCTTCATAAAATAAAATTAGCAGTACTTTTTCTAGAGTCAAATGGAGGATATAAGGAGGAGGGCTGCAAATTAGCCATTAAGATGCAAAGACAATACTGTGGTCTTATAGCAGGCTGAACACAAACATTTTTTCCATTATTGTACTCATTTAGTTGCTTAATAAGTGTTACTAACTTGTGGAGATTCAAAGAAAAATAAAGACATCTCAGTAATGTCAATTTTCATCTCTGTATGACTAAATGCAGGTGGTCAGTATATAATAATTTCTAAATAAATTGTTTGTTTACAATTCAGTTAAACTTCATTAATTTCAAATGGAAATTTGGTATTAAGTCATGTCAGTGAAATCTCAATTCATTTGTTTCTGCATCTAAAACTTATAAAATGTAAATTAACAAGTATAAAAAAGTTTTAAGGTTTTCTACTAAATGTGAGAATGCTGATCTTCAGAAATATTTGTTGCTTGAATGTTTACAATCTAATGTCCGTGGGCTAATTCAATATTTTTTGTTAACTTGGCTCCTGCTTGAATACTCACCAAGTGTTCAACCAATTTCTGAACCCTGCATTTCTGATGAGTCTTCAATTGCCTGAAACTGTTGCTGATGAAGTCCAGTACATTCAGTTTGGCAAAATTACAAAACTTTCCTAGGAAACAGTACGCTCTTTGCAGTATGCAAATCCTAAGGGACATATATTGTAAAATGAGTCTTCACAGTACAGGTCTGAAAAATACGTTATGGCTGGAAAGGTTCGCTTTTCAAGGATGGAGGTTAGCACATGAATGAAACTTGGATAGCATTCCATTAGCTGTCTTTGTATGCATACATACTAATAATGTGTTGCACACATATAAAACACCAAGTGAACACCACCACGTGAGCTGGGGCATGTGGTTTTTAGAATCTGTCAGTGGCTACTACTAACGAATGAAAATTAAAGAGTAATTACCAGAAGATAATGGCTTGGCAAATGAGCAAGACATTCAAGCTAGAATGACCTACATAGTAGTAAAAAATCCCAGCAAAATTCAAACATCTGAGAATCAGAAAAGTGAACTCAGTATAGGCAGGAAAATAGTTCTCAAGGGATGGAAGGTAATAATACACAAAAGCCAAAGAGTGGAAACTTTAAAGAAGATATATGAGGACCATTTGTGCCCAATACTGTAAAAACGTCAAGCCAGAGACACTACTATAACCTACTGGAAGCTCACATATTGATGAAATGATCCAGAACAGTACCTATCCAACAGTGACAGAATTTCAAAATACATTATGGTAATGTATGTTGTCAGACTGGCAACTTCATGGCCTGAGTATTTTTGTTCATTTGAATTAACATTTAATACAAGATGAAATATTTGACTTTTTAATTTTTTTTTTCCCACATGTGCCTCACCATAAATTTAATAATCTATTATTTCCTTACATGTTCATGTGCCCTACTCCTACCAGGAAAATAATTCCTAAATGACCATAATGACTGCTACTAAATAAGTATAGAAGTATACACAAGAAAGATGTGGACCTGTTAGAATGGGTCCAGAGGTAGACCACAAAGATGATCAAGGAGCTGGAGCACCTCTCCTATGAAGAAAGGCTGAGAGAGCTGGGGATGTACAGCCTGCAGAAGTGAAAGACTGTGGGGAGACCTCATTGTGGTCTTTCAATACTTAAAGGGGTCTTATAGAAAAGATAGAGAAGGACTCTTTACTAGGGTAGATAATGATAGGACAAGGGGGAATAGTCTTAAACTAAAAGAGGATAGATTTAGACTAGACATTAGGAGGAAATTCTTCTCTGTAAGGGTAGTGAGGCACTGGAACAGGTTGCCAAGGGAAGTTGTGGATGTCCCATCCCTAGAGATGTTCAAGGCCAGGCTGGATGGGGTCTTGGCCAACCTAATCTAGTGACTGGCATCCCTGCCCATAACAGGGGGGTTGGAACTAGATGAACTGTAAGGTCCCTTCAAACCTGAGCCATTCTATGATATTATACAAAACCAATGACTAACAAAACAAAACAAACAACCAGACAAAGCAAAAAACCACCACCAACAAAAAAACAACCACAAAGCAAACAACCAAACAAAAAAACATTACCACCACCATGAAAATAAAACCATCAAAACACAAAACAGCAGATACACAGAAAGAAACCCAGCCAAGTGAGACTGCAATGCAGAACCAATAATTTTAGGGCACATCTTCCTATTAAGTAAAGATTGATTAATTTAGCTTTGGTTTCTTCCAAGACTGGTTTATTTCCAGTCAGGTCAGCTAAATCAGCAAATTTTGGGATACTTACAATGGAGACTTCTAGTTTTGTTGAAAAGAATAGAATAAACAGAATACTAAGAAAACTGAATTTTATAGCCCCTGTACTATCTAGCATTAGAAGTTGCATACAAAAATATGCTCAAGTTAAACTGAAGTTTAAGATCAGAGAACCCGCTGATCACAATAATGCAGGGACGATAAAATATCCTATAGAAAATATATAGAAAAAAAAAAGCAAATGGAAGCAATCACATTTTTTCCCATGTTTTTATTTGTTCATGTACATACATATCTCCATATCTCTGTAGGTGTATACAGCTTTGTACTTAAAACACAGCAGAAAGAAATCTCTGATACTGTGTTGACATTTAGGTACTGTAATGATAAATGATCTCGTAAAAAACAGAGACAAGTAAAAAGACACTATCCACTAGAAGGTAGCTTCTCCCTTCAGAGGGAAGGCTGAATATTGCAGCTTGTTGTGCTGAGACCTGTATATACTGTCATGTGAGGTTTGGAGAATGTATGTCTTCAGTATCTTTAGAAAAAATTTAGAGATGTACTCAATAACATCAAGGATGAGTGAAGATGGCTTGTAGACCAAAAGATAAAGTTATAACCTAAACCTTCCTGTAATGATTTGCCTTGTTCTAAAGGACACATATGAGGGTGAAAGAAAATCTGGGCACAAGTTGGTGACTTATGCTGCTCATTATAAAGCAATGCTAGAATATTTTCCTCTGACTTCTCTGTTTGCAAAGGATAAAAATAAGTTCTTTTCAGATTCTGCTCTTCTCTCCTCTGCAGAAATAGTAGCAAATCACTCTCCTGATGCTGGAGACCTAAGGTATTTTTGTTTTTGGAGTTTAATGTCTTACGGTCAACCTTATCATTTTAGCATTGAATGTAACAATAATTCTACATAATAGAACTATGCAATAACCTCTGACTCTTAATATTTTATATTACTGTTTCTGTAAATGTCTTAGCACTGAATAGATGTAACAGAAAATTCAATGCCAGTTACTAAGTGTGGTAGGTCTCACTATCCTTTGTTCACTTTTTCAGTGATGCAGATAATCACAATTTTTCCCCCTTTGGACAAATCCATAGTAAAAATTTAGGTTTCTATTTAAAGAATCAAGTTAAATTCATTCAGTGTACTATTCAAAAAATGGAGTTAAAGATAAAGGTATTGAGATAAAAGAAGATTGATAAGAAACCTAACAAAAACGAACAAGAACAAAGACAAGAACAGTTTTAACAGAGTTTGAATGTGTGGCAGGTACAAGAAATACATAGCTCTAATAACGTGTGAATTGCACATTTGCAAATTTTGAAGTGCATGCATTTCTGTATCCACTAGACAAGGAAAAAATTAATCTGCATATGATGAAATTTTCATGTTTGAGAACATTCCTACAATTTTGCTATACCTGTATCCTTAGGTTAGGTAACACTTGTTATATTTTATTTTGATAACATGGCAAGATTACTTTTTTTCAAATTATACAAATGCCGTACTTTTGATGTGAAGTTCCATATTGTCTTACTATAATGAAAAAAATAAAGTAGCACATTTTCTTAATGTTACTCAATATATGAGAGAAATCATTGATTCATAGAATCATTAAAGGTTGGAAAAGACCTTCAAGATCATCTGATCCAACCATCACCCTACTACCAATGTCACCCACTAAACTATGTCCATAAGCACCACGTCCAACCTTTCATTGAACACCCCCAGGGACGGTCACTCCACCAGTTCCCCGGGCAACCTGTTCCAATACCTAACCACTCTTTCTGAGAAGAAATTTCTCCCAGTTTCCAACCTAAACCTCCCCTGGTGCAACTTGTGGCCATTCTCTCTAGTCCTATCACTAGTTACCTGTGAGAAGAGCCTGACCCACAGCTCCCCACAATTTCCTATCAGGTAGTTATAGAGAGCAATAAGGTCTCCCCTGAGCCTTCTATTCTCCAGACTAAATAACATCAGTTCCCTCAGCTGCTCCTTATAGGACTTGTGTTCCAGGTCCTTCACCAGCTTCACAGCCCCTCTTTGGGCATGCTCCACGGCCTTGATGTCTTTCTTGTAGTGAAGGGCCCAAAACTGAAAACAGTACTTGAAGTGTGGCCTCACCAGAGCAGAGTACATGATCACTTCGCTGGTCCTGCTGGTTACACCATGCCTGATACAAGCCAGGATGTGATTGGCCTTCTTGGCCACCTGGGCACACTGTTGGCTCATGTTCAGGTGAGCATCAATCAGCACCAACAGACCCTTTTCCTCTGCACAGTGTTCCAGCCACTTTGCCCCAAGCCTGTAGTGCTGCATGGGGTTTTTGTGACCAAAGTGCAGGACCCGGTATTTAGCCATGTTGAACCTCATCCCATTGGCCTCTGGCTGTTTATCCAACCTGTCCAGGTCCCTCTGCAGGGCCTTTCTACCTTCCAGAAGGTCAGCACTTCCCCCCAGCTTGTTGTCATATGCAAACTTACTGAGGGTGCACTCAATTCCCTCATCTAAGTCATCAATAAAGATATCAAAGAAGATTGGCCCCAACACGGCCAAGATTGGCCCTGGGGAACACCACTCGTGACTAGTCACCAGCTGGATTCCACTCTGATAACCACTGCTCTCTGGGCCCAGCCGTCCAGCCATTTCTTAACCCAGCAAAGACTGTACCTGTCCAAGCCATGGGCTGCCAGCTTCTGAAGGAGAATACTATGTGAGACTGTGTCAAAGGCCTCGCTGAAGTCTAGGTGGACTACATCAACAGCCTTTCCCTTATCCACCAGGCAGGTCACCTGGTCATAGAAGCACATGAGTTTGGTCAGGCAGGACTAGCCTTTCATGAACCCATGGTGACTGGGCCTGATCCCTCGTGGTTGTCCTGCATATGTTGCGTGTTTGCATTCAAGATGACCTGTTCCAGCACCTTTCCTGGCACAGAGGTCAGACTGACAAGCCTGTAGTTCCCCGGGTCCTCCTTATGACCTTTTGTATAGATGGGTGTCACATTAGCAAGTTGCCAGTCATCCGGGATCTCTCCAAATGACCATGACCGCTGATAGATGATGGAAAGCATCCCAGCAATCACATCCACCAACTCCCTCAGCACCTTCAGGTGGATCCCATCTGGCCCCATGGACTTGTGATAGTCCCCGTGGAGCAGCAGGTCTTTAACTGTTTCCACCTGAACTGTGGGGGGTTTCTTCTACTCCTTGTTCCGGACTTCCAGGTTGGGAGGCTGAGTACCCCAAGGAAAAGTGGTCCAGCTAGTAAAGACAGATAAAAAGAAGGCATTAAGAACCTCAGCCTTTTCCTTATCCTCAGTAGCCATGTTTCCCTCTGTGTCCAGTAAAGAATGGAGATTCTCCTTGGCCCTCCTCTTGCCTTTAATATATTTATAAGAACATTTTTTGTTATCCTTAACCATAGTGGCCGGGTGGCCAGGTTAAATACAGAATTTAGGTAGAAGCTAATTAAACCCTAGTCTGTCTTTTCCCTCAGGCTGTAATTCATTAAGAACAGTATCCTCATTCAGAGAACTATAGAAGTAGATTATTGGTTTGACTGAAATTGGTAGGATTTATACTTAAAATTAAGCACATTTTAAAGATATTTCCTGGACTGAAGCTTCTGTTCTAATCATGGTTATCATTTTTTTTTTGCTTGTTTATTGTGATAGAAAGCTAGCTGTTAATCAAAACCCAATATGTAAAGATCTTAGATCTCCAGCAAAACATCCCCACAAACAAATGTATATTTACATATATGGAAGGAAATGTCATAAGGTCTTCAATGTGAAAACATTTCCAGGTTATTTCTTCCTCTCTCTACAGTCTTCCATTGTCATTGCTCGGTAACATTCAACAATTTCTTCAAGTAATGCTCTTTTTCAACAAGGTTCGAGTCATGTAGTGAAAGAACTGAAATAATACTGTGCTTACAAGCTAAATAGTGCATAAAAATATTTGTAGATTACATGACAAGGGGGGTTTAATGAACGGTTAGTCAGAAATGGATTGTAAATGATCTACAAAGAGAGAGAACCTCCCAGTCTCCTGCTAATGTCATGTGGGAGTTCGAGGTGCCCAAATTTACTTGAGGACATGCGTCTCACTGATGATCTCTAAACTAGTAAATAAATCTTACATATTTTTACATTCAGCAGTAAAGAGAGGTGCTTCAAGAATGACTAAATATTCTTTTCAGTTTGGATTCATTTTACAATGATTTGATTTTATTTCTTTGTTTAAGAGCACAGCAAATAGTAGTGTCATGCCAATAGTTTGTTCTTTGACTGTGATTGTGCACGTTGTCATATTAGAGAATTGGTGACAATACTATCCTCTTGACTGGAAAGCAGGGTCAATCCAATCCCTAACAGAAAAAGCATCATAAATCAGGTAAAAAATTCCCAACTGAGACATATGTTAACTTCTGTTTCCCAGTTCTCTTAACAACAACTTTCAAGCTTGAGAGCCTAAGAGGAAAGTAGTCAGGAAAACTATTCTAAGGAGAAAAGCGATATGTTTTATATAGATAAAAGACCCTGATGATAGTAAACAAACAAACAAACAGAACAAAATTAAAAAAAAACAAACAGCAATTGTTTTGGGAAATAAGGAAAGCAGTGAAGTACCAAGCCAAATTAGTCAGCCAAAGGTGAATAATTACTGAACATGGTAGTCATTAAATAGCAACTTTTAAAAAGAACACAAATGATCACTTCAGTGTTCAGCTGTCAGAACTTCAGATGTCTTTCATTATAAAATTGTTGTTCCTCATATGAATTTCATGTACAAAAATGCACTGTAGATACTTTGCATTTCAGAATTCATTGATGGAGACAATTAAAAATTGTTTTGATGCTCCTTTTCATGGCTTGAAATTCATATTGTATTATCATGTATCCCTTGACAGAATTCAATACTTACAGCAATGATAGAAGAAGGTCTTGCCAAGAAACAACATTACATGGCACACTGCTGTGTTTGCCTATTTGGTCACTGTGGTACTAGTGACATACTTCAAGTAATTAACAAGCTCACAATAATAAGGTTATGAGCTTTATTTAAATATTATTACTATTTGTTTATTTAAGTATTTGTTAAAATTTCTTCAAGATTATATCAGGAACTTTGGAATTGCCTTCCCTGCATACTGGACTGTCAATTTTTGCATTCACCCCTGAGTAGCAGCCATATTTTAGTGAGCAATGTGATATTTGAGTCAGGTATATGGTAGCAATAAGAAAGAACTGTACATCTGTACATATCTCTGTCTGTTGCAGAGATATACAAACGAGAGACTAACACATAAGATATAAGCTGTCTTTTCCTGGACAACTTCTGATGCTAATATTAACAGAAGTTGTGAATATTTGAAGATCAAATGTATTACCTGATTATGGCAAAGAAAGTAATACGTAAATTGGATTGAAACAGCAGAAGAAGCGAGATTTGTGCTTGCATCTCTCTAGCAAAATCTGGTATGCAATTTGGCATTTTTTACAGTTGTCAAGTGAGATTCAGCATGTGGCAGTTCTTTTTAATGAGAGACTGCAAACTGGTTTAGTTTCTTAATGATAACATAAATGGAACATGACTGAGTACCTTCATCTGAACAAATCAAAAGTAAACAAATAACACCCCTTGAAACAAACAGGTACCTTTTAAGTGCTAACTTACTTTCCAATCCTCTAATGAAACACGACAACAGCATCTAGCTTGAATGGTACAAGTTCTTGCTAAGTGCTTCTACAGGTGAAGGAAAACAAGGAAATGACTAGAAGCAAGACATTTTTGTAGCCTATTTATTTATTTATTTATTTTTTTAAATATTTGTTGAGTTATGTGTTTTTGGAGTTCTAGTCTTTGAGGAAACAGAAAATCATGCAGGATACACTCTACACCTACAATTATATTAGCATGAACAGAATGTTATACTCAGAATGTTAATGGAAGCAGAAATATAAGATCCATAAAGCACCAGATACCGTCTTTTCCATTGGCTGAAGCCAATCCTTATTTCGTAAATCAGTAAAAACTGTGTCTGTCTCTTGTGTTTTAATGCCTGATTCTGCAGTGGTGCTCTGTCAGTTATACAGGAGCTTTATTGCAGCTGCTGTGCATGAGCCTAGGAAGAGTCGTGCTGTAACTGAACACCATGGTACATGTGTAGCCAGTTTGCTCATCTCATTCTCACCTGCACACCTGCTCTTTTGCGGGTAGGAGAAGACACAGGGAATCAGAAGTCTATTAGCTGACTACATTCATCTTCTCCTACTAGATTCCTTGTCAAGGAAAATTCCTAGAATTTCTGCTGACCCAAAGAAACTGGGGGGTCAGAAAGCGGAGAAGGAAAAGATGAAGATTCATGTATTCCTGTGCGTTTTAACCAAGACAGCATCTATCAAATGACACTGTTTAATCTGTGGGCCATGTAGCCATTAGTGACAAATGTTTAATCTGTGGGCCATGCAGATTTGAAAAGCAGGAAGTTTAGCTACTATGCTACTTGTTATATGTGGAGCTTGTGTCTGAAAATCTGAATTGCTCTCGGTATGAATCAGTGATGCATGTGTGAGGCTATGACTGTAGCAGACAGTTGAACCTGGGTTAATCAAAATAGGGTAGCTGTGTTCTGAGGTATGGTAACCATGAAGAGGAAGGGAGGATGTGAAGATTTGAAGGCTAGGGAACACACAGACAAGGCCTTCTATGTACATTGCCAAATGCATGCACCTGAATGCAGCCTATTAATAGCGGTCAGAGACTGAGGGAAAGATTAGATGAGGTAATTAAACAGTTAGATAGTGCATGATGGATGCACAATAGAAGACTGATATCTGATAAGTTCAAAAATGTTATAATACAGGCAACAATAAAATACATACAGTAAAAATGGATTTAAGTGTAATACAGTTTAAACAATATAAAAACATCAATGATTGCACAGGTGGCACTCAATATATATGGCACTTGATATAGCATATGAGTATACTTCTTTCTGTATGCTGTTCTTCCTAATGAAGATACCTGAATCATAAATCTAATAGTGAATTTGAGCTTTATGGCTAGGCAAATCTGGGTGAATGGTCTCAGAAATCTGGTCTCAGAAGCATATTCTAGAGCAATCAAAAGTAGCTGATGAACATTCATGTACTGAGATGTCAATGGCTCTGGAAACGGCAATCAGCTTATTTTGCTGTTACAGATCTGATATTCTTGTTTGAATGAAATGAGGGAACCTTGTTTGGTGTGGAGATGACCCTTGCTAAGGCAAAAGGGTCAACTGGGAACAAAAGAACCCACTGGCAACTGTGGCACTCACATTTTTTTTGAGTTAAAAAAAAAAAAAAGACAATATTAAGTGACTGAAAAGGAAGTTTTTGTAAGTACCTGATTTACAGGATCAAATTGTAAAGGGTCCAGCACAAGACAATATTTCATAGCCCAAAACAAGAAAAAGAAAGGAGAACATGGAAGAGTTAGAGTTTCATAAAAGAAAGAAAGGAAGCATATTTTCCTACAAACAGTTAATCCTCAAAGTAATAAAAAAAAATCTATTGGAAAACTTTTTGAATCAGTAATAGTGAAAAAGACACTTCTACATAAGTTAAAGAAAAAAAGACAACTTTTCAGAATTCAAAAATATTCCTTAGTGCAATGAGGTGTCTGGATACATAGGTGTGAAGTTTTAAATGCATAGAAAAGAGTAAAAAAGTAAAAAAAGGTAGAAAAGTGCAGAAAAACAACAACAACAAAAACAAACACACACACACACAACAGATTAAAAAAACCCCTAAAGCAACAAACCAACCAACAAAAAAAAAAAAGAAAAAAAAAAGAAAAAAAAAGTCCCAGGCCAAATATTTATGCTTTAAAATTAGCAAACAGCAAAGAAACATTCAGTGCAGTTTTTAATCTACTATGGTTATCTCTTCATCACAAAATTCTTTATGAGTATTTGATAAAAAAAGAACTTATTTGAGAAACATATCCAAATGAATAGTTTTGTAAGCATTTCTAGCTTAATGATATTATGATCCAATTAAATTTACTTCAGTGAAAATATTGGAAAATATGTAGGGAACAGAAAAAAATAATCTGTTCTAATGTAATTTTTAGAATATGTAAGGAAGGGAGTCAAAGAAGCTAGCTTGATTCTACTGAATATCCAGTTATAAACAAATCTAACAAAGTTTTAATTTCACAGAAAAAAAAGTTTATAAAATTCCTTTAGAAAATGTCTTGTAAAAGTCAAATTAAAAATAATCACAACAGTCCAGGGAACTTTTTTTTTCCATTGTATTTCATCTGATAGCACAAGAAGAGAAACAATTAAAATAGTAATTAACTTAGGCTTTTTCTTTAAAGAAAACACTTCTGAAATGATCAAACACTTTCAGGTACAACAATGTAATGTTTAAACAAAATTTTATTTTAACTTACTACCTTATTTTTAGAGAGTGTTAACAATCCTCTGAAGCTTTTTTTTCCTCACTTTAGTTAGGTAGATTAACTATAGTAACATAATAAACAAGTTATTGGATCCTTTTCACTTTGCTTCTGTAAAAGAAAAAAAAAAAAAGAAAAAATGTCCTTATGTTAAGAGTATAATCAGAATGAATTCAGAACGAGTTTCAGTTAAACAGCTTATTTTCCAAGAGGGAAAGAAGTGAGAAGAAAATATTTTTGGCAAATCTAAAAATATTTTTTTGGCAAAAAAAAATATATCTTTGGCAAATCTACAGAACTAATAGTTATGACAAGAATCTTTAAGGGACCACTGTAGAAGAGAATTAATAGGTTGTTTATTCTTGCCAGGAAGGAGTGAATTGCTGTATGTTTTCTTAGTTGGAGTAAAAACAACAAATACAACTATTACATGCAGTATGAAATAGCATTTGTAGCTTAAAGTTGGCTGCAAGCTTGAAGCAGTCTATCTTACCTGTACTTTAGAAGTATAAGAGATACTGAAAAAGTGAGATAATAATATAGCTGCCTTGATTTAAGTAGCTGTTTCCAAAACCGACAGTACCAAGTGAATTAAGTCAGGAATGGAGAAGCTGGGTTTGTCTAACATAAGCATAATGGATATGGATTAATAAGATGGTCCTGAAAGTATTCTGGAAGCTCATTATGTGAAAAATGACAGACTTTTTTTTTTTTTTTTTAAGTTTAGGATACGATTTTTAGGTATTTAAAACTAACCTAAACACTTGGTAAAAAAATTACCTAATAAAATTTAGGTCTGCTAGTAAATTTTTTTATATGTTCCTTTTACTGTTCGCTTTGCATAGGGGCAGGCAACTGGAATAAGTTGGAGGAAAATACTACTGAGAGATTTATTTAAATGTATATCATAGAATCATGGAATGGTTTGGGTTGGAAGGGACCTTACAGATTCCAATCCCCCCTTGAAATGGGCAAGGACACCTCCCACTAGACCAGGTTGCTCCAAGCTCCATCCAACCTGGCCTTAAACACTTCCAGGGAAGGGACATCCACACAGCTGGATGGGACAACTAGCACAGTGGGTTGCAAACAGTGGATATATACTCTTGACTTTTCCAAACACATAGTTTAGTGAAATGAACAGAATATGTGACTTTGACAGGGAGTGATTCTATTTTGTTGTATTTTATGTGCAAATGAGATTTTTAACCAGTTAGAGAACATAGAAACATGGTAGAGGGGTGATAACCATTTGAATTATGTATGATGTAAGAAACAGTGAGATGCATGAAAGGAGCTGGCACCCTTTTACAGATCTACGGCTGCCAGATAGCTGTATGCTCTGTATATGCTGTCGGTATATTAGTATTGCTTTTTACCCTGCAGCACTAGGTATAATGCAGAGTAATTGTGGCTGAACAAGATACTTGTTCTTAGAAGGGTTGTGTTTGGCTTAGAGGTGGTCAGGCATGTGCAGATATATTTCTGGGATATTAATTTGTATTTAAATTATTGTAATCTATATTATTAATTTTATTTACTGGGACTAGGTTCCTGGAGTACCAGCAGTAGTTGGTAAAAAAGATGGATCAAGACCAACCCTAAAAGACGCACTAAGTGCAAAAAAAAAAAAATAAAAAAAAATTAATGTGCACTAAGTTTAGTCCTAACTGGCTGCAAGATACTGAGGAGGCATTTTGGGCTATGGGTACTTTGTCCTGTTGGCAATAATTGTGTGATCGAAATCTAATGCTGTATTTTCAAGCTCCTTATTATGAGGAAAAGTGTTGAACAATTTTTATTTGCTTTTTCAAAGACTTTGATGATGTGCACCAAGAAGCAAGTGATTGCTTGTTTTTGCTAGACTTTCAGTGATGTGCAGTTCCTGTTGTATAACTAGTTGTTAGGCTATTGGTAAGGTATATAATAATACTGCCAGCCCCTCTTTTATTAGTTATATATTTCCTAATTTACACAGGAAATAAGAGAATTGAGGTCTTTGAGACTACTCAGAGGAATTTATTTCCCTTCATTTTATCTAGCAAGATGTTCTAATATAGTATTTTCTGAGAAACTGATTTATAAATCTAGATTACTGCTCTTAGTAAAATAATCCACAGAAGAACACATTCTTTAACTCCTTAGCTTGGCAGCTTGAGAACCTCCCCATGAAGTACCTTAAAAGAACTTTCAGTTAATCTTTCTTTTTGCAGTGGGGTAAGAATGGAGTAAAAAATGAGGAATAGTATAGATATGATTAAGACTTGAAACATATATATATTTTTTTCTGATTCTATTACAGATTTCAGTGTATGAATCTAGAGGTGACTCAACTTCCCTAAGTCTCAGTTTTTCCAAGAGAGGGATGGGGTTTTCAATTCTTCTTGTAGCAGAAGTACTCCTAGTTTAATGCATTTCTGAAACCAGATACAATGTTGGGAAGGGAATGTCATCAATATAATTAGATATATACCAAACTATATCAAGTATTAGTAATTCTAATTAGAATCTGTGAGATTTAGAATCAAAAGCACAGTCACACATGGTGGATGAGCCATGCTGAGATTTTGGGGAGGGATGTTTTAAACAGGGCAGAAGTAAGATGATACTTTCAGTAATAGGGTTGGTGAAATTGTCCCAGACTTCGTACAAAGTTGTGGAATTGTTCTACTGAACTGCAGAGTAAAACCTTATCTGGGAAGCAGAAGTAGGTGACAAAATACACAAGTTAAAAGATCAGGATACTGAAAGAACAGTTACATCTCTTACAATACATCTGATTCACTCATTTTGAGCCTAGAGACGTCATTAATAAATTCTGTCCTCAAAAAAATCTATGCTTTCCCTGAGAAATAAAAAAATGAGTTGTTTCACTGGATTTACAAAGGTCTTTTCTGCTTATGGCACTATATTCCAATTTCTTTTGTGAGGTAAAAAAAGCTTACTGAACCCTACAGCAAGCAGAAATACTGCTTTCCAATTATTTAATATAACCAGAGTAATTGAAGACGCAATCCTTGCATAGTTGCATGAAAAAAATCACTGCTTGCTTACATGAGAGTTCTAGTAAAAATGAGTGCAGAATTAACCCTATAATTAGTAAAAAACCTTACAATAATTGTAATTTAATGTAACATATCTCCCTGGATGGCTCCTAATCTAGTTCACTCTGAAAGAAAGTGTTTTCTAACACATAGTCACAAAACAGGGGCTTTTTTTTCTACATTTTTCTGCATTGTATTTCAAAAAAAGTATTTATCTATGGGAAACAGCAAACCAGTAAAACTCACAGTACTCCAGCGAAATAAATTCAAAATGAAAAGTAGTTTTGAATAGTCTCATTCTAGAATACAAGATTACATGTCACCAAATTGCAGTAAATTGTCACCGATTTGGCTATCTAAGCTTTGATATATACTCCTAGACTAAGGATGTGGAGAGTTTTAGTGGGTTTACATGGCAAGGTTCTGGTAGCTGAGGGGTGACTTCCATGAGAAGAATCCAGAAGCTGCCCCATGTTAGAGAAGGGCCCCGCCGCTGGCCAGAGACGGGCCAATAAGTGATAGAGTTTGCACCTCTGTGAGAGTATATTCAGGACAGGGAAGAAAAAAAAAATAAAAAAATGATGTGGAAGAGCAGCTGGGAGAGAGAGAGGAGTGAGAAACAGCCCTGAAGATGCCAAGGTCAGGGAAGAAGGAGGGCAGGAGGTGCTCCAGGCGCCGGAGCTGAAGTTCTCCTGAAGCCTTTGGTGAGGACCATGGTGAAGTAGATTATCCCCCTGCAGCCCATGGTGTACCACGGTGGAGCAGGTTTCCACGCTGCAGCCTGTGGAGGAGCCCCCAGTGGAGCAGGTGGATGTGGCCTGGAGGAGGCTGTGGCCCGTGGAGAGCCCCCGCAGGAGCAGGCCCCAGGCCGGGGCTGCAGCCCATGGAGAGGAGCCCACGCAGGAGCAGGGGGTCTGGGGGGAGCTGCCACCCACCCATGGGGGACCCGTGCTGGAGCAGTTTGCTCCTGGGGGATGGATGGTACGGAGCCATGTGGGAGCAGTTCTTGAAGAGCTGCTGCCTGTGGGCAGCCCCCACAGGCTCAGTTCGGGAAGGACGGCATCCCGTGGGAGGGACCCCACATGGAGCAGGGGTAGGGAGTGACCATGAAGGAGCAGCAGAAATAAAGTGCTATAGATTGACTGCAGCCCCCATTCCCCCAGTTTTCTGGTACAGAATGGTGAAAAGAAATTATACAATGGTAATGGTCAAGAGCCTTTTTAAAATGTGACACTTTGTGTTAAAGGAAAATAACCATTCCCAGATTTACTCAGGTGTGGTTTAGATGTTTTTAGAAAGGTAAATGATATTCTCCATAAGAAAACAATAAGAATATAAGTGTATTTATTTTATTTTATTTTATTTTATTTTATTTTATTTTATTTTATTTTATTTTATTTTATTTTATTTTATTTTATTTTATTTTATTTTATTACTGGCTTAGTCTCTGTAAATAACAACTAATTCCATGTTAGAACAACAGAGAATTTGCTCTCAACCTTCTGGGTGCCAGACAGAATGCTGTCTGTTAGGTTGCGTTTTTGAAAAAGTATTACTTCCCTGCTAAAGAAGATGGATTTTCAATTGACATTTTGACATCATCAGAAAATACAGACTGTCCTTTCAAAAACTTGTCTGGAGTCTATTAGGAAACAACTATTAAAAGAAATGCAAGCCAGCAGGACTTGATTTTTTTTTTTTTGTATTTAAGTTTTTGTTTGAATTGGTCATAGATAGGTCTCCAATGATTTGAGCTGTGCCAAGAAATGTTTTGATATAAGAAAAACAACCTAGACTATCATAGCTTGCCACAGCTTAAAATGAAGTCCTTTGGTAACTAAGGCTAGATAAAACACTGTAAATGAAATAAGAAATGGACTTTTTTTGCAGTTCTCAAATCACACTGCATGTTTCAAGTCTCTGATAAAACCTTTTTTTTTTTTTTTTAATGAACACGGAGATTTAATAATCTACTTAACCTAATTTTTAGCTTTGTTGTAGATATAAATGCTATCCTTATGCATTTGACTTGGTGCTTGATATTAAAAAATCACCGAAGTGACTATCCAAAAGAGATGTTGTCAAAAATGCTCTAGATTTTTTGGGGTGTTAAACAATGTTTAGTAATTAGTCATCAAACATTAATAAAAATATAAAATGAAAATGAGAATACCTTGTCCCCAGTCATTCCAAAAAAATAAGAGTTTTTACAAAATGGAGATACTTCCAAATACAACGTAAATAAATTCTGATGGACTCGTAACTCTGTAAAAATTAAATGTAAATGCCATGGGGTAGAAATGCAACATTAACATGAACTGGTATATATGTTGCCATTCCTGTAAAGAAAGAAATAGGACTGCTTAGTTATTTATATTACATGGAAATTGTTTTAATTTTCTAATGCTTGCAAATCCTTTTCCAAGATGCCAAGTCTTCTCTAGTTATTGTATGGGGACCTAGACACTTAAACTGGAGTTGTGTCGTGGTTTTATGCTTTTTTTTTTTTTTTTTGATAAAACTTTATGTGGTTTCAGATGTGAGTTGGACTATAATGAATGCCTGCTCATAGTAGCAGATACTGAGATGCTTAGAAAATTCTGGTTAAGAAGATACTTGAGACTAATAGATTCAATGTAGTTAGACAACTCAACCTAACCTAAAATGTTTAATATGAAAATATCTGTTAATTTCAATTCCTTCCTTCCTTCCTTCCTTCCTTCCTCCCTTCCTTCCTTCTTTCCTTCCTTCCTTCCTTCCTTCCTTCCTTCCTTCCTTCCTTCCTTCCTTCCTTCCTTCCTTCCTTCCTTCTTTCCTTCCTTCATTTGTGTGTGTGTGTGTACCTCTCTGCCACAATTCTTTCTGAAGAAGAAGGAGAGTGAATAGGTTGCCTTCGCAATTTGCTTATAAAAAGGTTGATGTGGCATAAATAATATTAAGTACACAAAAGTCTGTATATGTGGAGAGCTCTGTGTAAATGTGAAATACTATTCTTCTAACAACTTTTGCCTAAATCAGTTTCCATTTTCTCTTGTAGAAGTTCTCTTCGCAATATTTTTCAAATTAAAAATATTTTAAAATATTTGCATTTTGAAGGGTTCTTTTCTTTTATGTTTTTATTTATTCTTCAAGCATCATGTACTCTTCAAAGCTATTCTAGTGAATGATGCTTATTAAACTACAATGAATGCTACAAAAGACAAAATACAATTAACATTTTGCTTAAAATTTGCCAAAATAAATAAATAAATAAATAAATAAAAAATAATTAGGGAGCAAAAGAGAAGCTTTTCAAAGGATTTTTAAAATCAATTAAAAACTGGTTAGAAAGAAAATCTCATTTAGCTGTCATATGAGTGGCATTTACTTTTTTTTTACTCCACATTTTCCATAGCTTACTCTTAATGGTTTTCTATATTTCTATATTTCCCCCTGTAGGTTCAGTAATCATACTGGTTCAACAGTCCTCACTTCTGTGTAAAACTGTTTGATCTACTGATAAGAATAAGTCACCCTTGACCTTTCCTTGAACCTTTCATTGCTTGTTGAACCCAGCCTCACCCCTTCCTTTCTTGCGGACATGGCAAATGATTATTTCAGAAAGTGCTAACATTGACAGTCCAGAGCTTTCTCAGAAAAAAAAAAAAAAGGGAAACTTGAAAACTTAGGTTTGACTGGAACCCATATCATTTGATCTGCATCTATAAGGCATAAAAAAACCATGTCCTCAAGACCAGAACTAGTCACAACAAAGTCATATAACCTTATTAAACTGAAACTTTTATTTGTCCTTCAGCGTGTGTGATCCTTGTGTTTCTAAGCCTTGTCCTGCTTTGATCAACCGTTATTTTATTGATATCACAGTCATACAGGAATATTTCTGCTTTTCACAGTTCAGAATTATTCACAGAATATAATCACAGATATCCAAAATAAGGCAGATGTACGTTTGTAGTCCTTAAAAATCTAAGTAAATAAATGGGAATTTCATGTGCTTTTCTCAGAAAGTTCCTACATATTTTGAGTTTCTTCTATTTTGAATTGCTTAATAAAACCATGTGGGGGATTAAGTGAGTATTTGTAATACATGATAGAAAACTGGGACACTGATCAAAATTAATCATAAATGAATTACTTGTCTCTCCTCTTTTTCTCAAAGTTTACAAAGCAAAATAGAAATTTTTGAATTAATGGAGAAAGCTGATAATGGCTTAGTCAAAAGCAATGAAAAGTATTTCTACAAAGGAGATTCCTGTCTAGAACTATGAGAAACTGTAAGATCATCATCCTTCCCCTGCCAAGAAAAATTCTGGCAGCTGTCATTCTGGTTATAGCTATGAAATCGAACTTAAGATTTGGTTGATTTGATTTCAGATTTTCAGCTAGAGATAACTCTCTGTACATGGAGTATTGCTTATACAGCTGTAGGGCTGTACATGGCATTTTGTAAACAAGGGCATGAGGAGATCCTTATCCTGATTTCCTGTGTTTTTGCTCTTTTCCTGCGTCCTTTCATTAATAAGAAAACCTAGATAGGCTCCTTTTAAAAGTATTAGGTCATTTAAAATGTATTTACTGTGTTCTAAATGTCCAAGTTTGATAATCAGCCTTTTTACTGGCCACAGTTTTGGTATTCCTTTCCCAACTATATCAATATCTATTGGCTCTTTAGTTATACCATTCCATTTCTGAGGCTAAAATCCACTACTTTATAAGAATAATTCATTTTAGAGTGGTAGCTGGCTAAGTGATTTTTCATTATTTATTAATGGTTTTTATTTTAAAAGGAAATACGTATTCCTAAATACTTCCAAAGATGTGCCTGTAAAAAGTATAGATCTAAGTTATTCCAATGTTCCTTGGAATCAGTAGTTCCTCCAGCTCAGTACTGATTGAAAATATGTATCTGAGACTGTGTAAGAGAATCTTAATAGTTCTCTTGGGAGATAACACTCCATGAAACATGGTGGGGCATGCATTTTTGCATTGATTTTAATACATACATATAGCACAGAGATGCCAGCTTTGCCACATTAAGATGTGAAGAATAAGAATATAGAAAAGTACAATTCATTGTTAAGTACTTGTTAAAGTGGGCTAAATTATCTTCAAGTAACTGGCTGTCAGTAATGCAGTATGATTTAATGTGATTCCTTCAGAACTATTCTTCTCTATGTGACAGAAGTTTCCAAGGAAGGTCAATGATATCTCTAAGAGAATATGACAGCTGAATTACAGATTCAAAAAGCTCTCCCTTTTAGACGACCACAGAAAATGAAATAGCTTTTGATTTATAGCCATTTTATTCTAATATACATTCCTCCTTTATAGCTCATCTAAAATTAGGCAATTCAGGTGTATATATAGTCTACATTTTTGCTTGATTCATCTATTGAACTATGTATTTTAAATTAAATGGCACCTCTACTTATAGGAAATATTAGATGGAACTGATATTACAGAGCTAGCAGAAAGGCTCATTATAGCCATTACTAATAAACAAAGTATGGATGGCATGACAGGATTTGACACGGAGGATACTGCCTTTTCAGTTGTATTTAGAAATTCACCAAATGCCATCTATTGAAATGTTTTGCTTGAATTCAAAGTCTTGTTTAGTTGGGATTTAGTTTAGAATATATTCAGCTAGGTGTATAGACATTACTTGATGACAAATTCAGGTGAGAAAGATCTGTCTAGAAATATCTTACCTGTTTTAGCAGACCAAAACTGACATTCTTCTTGCAATTTCTCCCTCTTCAGACCCTTCTCACAAGTCTATTCTGTGCAGGATTTTCCTCACACACACGAGTCTGAGATTTTCTTCTCAGAGAAGCTTTACTGAGAAGCACAGGTAGTTGTTTTCTTTCTAATATCTTCAAGAGGTTGGTTGGTGATCTTGGTGATAATGCTGAGTCTGAAATTCTTATCTTTGCACTAAAAAAATTAATGTGTATGCTTTCCTCTTTTTAGAGGAAAACATTCTATCTATGTGGCTTGATATAAAGAAGATTGTGATGGTACTAACTGGAGGACTATTATACATCTAGGAGTTAGTGATCCGCCTAACACTTGATCTGAGGACTACACTGTGATGTACTGTGCCATACTGTACTGCACATATTACTTGACCTTCAGGACTGCACTGTGCTGCACATATCCCTTGATATAGCATAAGCTTAGCCAGGCAATCATAAAGAGCCTGTAGGTGGCACCCACTTGGCACTGATGCCACTGGCATATCCTTGTCTTCATTAGAAAATGAAGCAACATGTTTTCATATACACATCCTTTTGCTCAATACTAGAAAAGATTAATAGAGCAGCTTACTTCTTAAAAATAAATAAATAAATAAACAAAAATCTATAAAATCTCAACCGTAATGCCAGCAAACCTTGTTATCGATGGTTGGTCTGCACAGCTTGCTGTGTCTCTACACTGTCGTATCATCTTTAGGTTCCCAAAATCAGAAGAGATGTAAAATTTTATAAAATGTGTTAGCTTTCCTGGGAGATTATTAAAATAGCTATCTTTCTTTATAGTGTTTGTGCCTTTCTTGTTGGGATTTAGAAAGCACCAGAACCTCTTGGTGCAAAACACAAGTCCTAAGAAAGTGGATTCTTTCTGTGTCTATCACTTCCTAAAAAGGAAAAAGTATGACAAGCATTTTTTTATTGAGAAGTAGTGAAGAAAAACAGCTATCTGAAAAAGAAGCAGACTAAGGAAGAAAGGTTTTTTAATAAAAATGAACTTTAATATGGAAATTTTAACTAGTCACTTTTACTTCTTTCTCATACCTTGTTATTCGTTATATAAAGAAGAAAATAAATGGATTGAATTAGGAGCATAAGTAATTGCATCCCTTCCCCTTTCCCCTCCCCTTCCCCTTTCCCTTCTCCTTTTTCTTCGCCTTCCCCCTATAAATGTTCCAGTAATCCAGAAAAAAAAATTTTTCTTTTTCTTTTTCTTTTTCTTTTTCTTTTTCTTTTTCTTTTTCTTTTTCTTTTTCTTTTTCTTTTTCTTTTTCTTTTTCTTTTTCTTTTTCTTTTTCTTTTTCTTTTTCTTTTTCTTTTTCTTTTTCTTTTTCTTTTTCTTTTTCTTTTTCTTTTTCTTTTTCTTTTTCTTTTCTTTTTTCTTTTTCTTTTTCTTTTCTTTTTCTTTCCTTTTTCTTTTTCTTTTTCTTTTTTCTTTTTCTTTTTCTTTTTCTTTTTCTTTTTCTTTTTCTTTTTCTTTTTCTTTTTCTTTTTCTTTTTCTTTCTTTTTCTTTTTCTTTTTCTTTTTCTTTTTCTTTTTCTTTTTCTTTTTCTTTTTCTTTTTCTTTTTCTTTTTCTTTTTCTTTTTCTTTTTCTTTTTCTTTTTCTTTTTCTTTTTCCTTTTCTTTTTCTTTTTCTTTTTCTTTTTCTTTTTCTTTTTCTTTTTCTTTTTCTTTTTCTTTTTCTTTTTCTTTTTCTTTTTCTTTTTCTTTTTCTTTTTCTTTTTCTTTTTCTTTTTTTCTTTTTCTTTTTTTTTCTTTTTCTTTTTCTTTTCTTTTTCTTTTCTTTTTTCTTTTTCTTTTTCTTTTCTTTTTCTTTCCTTTTTCTTTTTCTTTTTCTTTTTCTTTTTCTTTTTCTTTTTCTTTTTCTTTTTCTTTTTCTTTTTCTTTTTCTTTTTCTTTTTCTTTTTCTTTTTCTTTTCTTTTTTCTTTTCCTTTTTCTTTTCTTTTTCCTTTTTTTTTCTTTTTCTTTTTCTTTTTCTTTTTCTTTTTCTTTTTCTTTTTCTTTTTCTTTTTCTTTTTCTTTTTCTTTTTCTTTTTCTTTTTCTTTTTCTTTTTTTCTTTTCTTTTTTCTTTTTCTTTTTCTTTCCTTTTTCTTTCTTTTTTCTTTTCTTTTTCTTTTTCTTTTTCCTTTTTCTTTTCTTTTTCTTTTTCTTTTTCTTTTTCTTTTTCTTTTTCTTTTTCTTTTTCTTTTTCTTTTTCTTTTTCTTTTTCTTTTTCTTTTTCTTTTTCTTTTTCTTTTTCTTTTTCTTTTTCTTTTTCTTTTTCTTTTTCTTTCTTTTTCCTTTTCTTTTTCTTTTTCTTTTTCTTTCTTTTTCTTTTTCTTTTTCTTTTTCTTTTTCTTTTTCTTTCTTTTTCTTTTTCTTTTTCTTTTTCTTTTTCTTTTTCTTTTTCTTTTTCTTTCTTTTTCTTTTTCTTTTTCTTTTTCTTTTTCTTTTTCTTTTTCTTTTTCTTTTTCTTTTTCTTTTTCTTTTTCTTTTTCTTTTTCTTTTTCTTTTTCTTTTTCTTTTTCTTTTTCTTTTTCTTTTTCTTTTTCTTTTTCTTTTTCTTTTTCCTTTTCTTTTTCTTTTTTTTCTCTTTTTCTTTTTCTTTTTCTTTTTCCTCAAATCTCAACCATTTTTATCTACTGATGTATTTTTGTCTTTTCCTAATTCTGCAAAGCTTCATTAAGTTTCTTAATTTATGCACAATTTTGTTCAAGCAACAAAAGATAGGGATCATGAAACTCTTACTTTTTTCCCAATTTTCTGGAATTAACAAACAAACAACTGACACATGGATCTATACATCTGTGTAATTTTTATGCAGGAGCTATCAGGGTAAATACTAAGTAGTGTTTTATAAAAAATAGACACAAAATATGTTCTATATTATATTTGGTATCCTTCCAGAGAACAGATGTACTCTAGACAAGAGATTCATGTTTTAACTGAAATGGTGTAGACTAGCTAATTACATCGAGAAGATTTTAATCCTTTATTTAAAAGCTTCTAGTCATTGGTGCTAAAATGAAACTAAAACCTGGACCCAAAAAGTGATTAACAGTGATGGAAAAGCAGTGAGCAAAACTCATAATAGGGGGTGTGCAAAATTTATTAACAAGTTTAAGCCTTCAGGAAAAATATGAAGACTTCTCATACCTCTAGATAGGCCTTTAGCAGAAATCAGTGGAACATTATCATCGTAGAATCATAGAATCACAGAATCACAGAATGTCTAGGTTGGAAAGATCATCTAGCCAACCCCTCTGCCATGGGCAAGAATGCTACCCTGGTTTTGCCCAACCTGGCTTGAACACCTCCAGGAATGGGGCATCCGTAACCTCTCTGGGCAACCTGTTCCAGTGCCTCACCACCTTCTGAGTCAAGCATTTCCTCCTAAGCTCTAATCTAAATCTCCCCTCCTTTAGTTTAAAACCATGCCCCCTTGTCCTGTCATTATCTGAATGAGCAAAAATTTGCCCTCCATCTTTTTTATGATCCCCAGATCTGGTTTTCTGAAATGCCCATAGAAAAAGGAGGGCTGTTTTTATTTTTCTGTATGACCTCCCAAATACTTCCCTGTCATTATACATTCCACCTTGTCTTTCACCGTCCCTTGTTCTTTCACTTCCTCCTCCCTGGGCTAAACCTCCTTCATTTAGATATTTCTACTCCAGCCACAGGCATGACTCTTTCTTGACTAACTGCTCAGATAAGCTCCTGGAGAAGGGCTGACAGCCCTTCTTAACATTATTTTTGTATCTAGGTATAAAAATGTCATGTTACCGTACAAGGGTAAATTTTGCTTCTGCTGACAACTTATTCCTACCTTCTAAGATAGAGCCATGGATAGGAATATGATTCTGATTTCAGTTGCACTAAAGGATAGGATGTCAGAGGTAGAAAGTCAGGGCTTTTTGCCAAAGTCCACAACACTGGACAGAATACAGTGAATATCTTTTTATTGTTTACTGGTTGTCTTCCTCATTTCTTTTCTTAATCCTGGAGATGATCTGAGGTTTTTTAGTTCTTTTGGTACTTCTGTGATCAGCTTGACAACTCCCTACGTGATAACTTAAGTTCTATTCCAGTTCTCTTCTCACATCATTATTCATCTCTCAGCTCCTTTATTTCTCTCACAGACACATTATAAGAAACAGAAAATAATATTTTTTCTGAAAACATTTCATTTTCTTATAAGTTTTTTAAGCAAGTAAGTAGTTAACATTTCCAGATACTTTCATATTGTTGTTATTTAATTCAGTTTTATATTCAATGGCTATAAAATTCCTATCACTTTTCCCCTAGGGACCTTTCAAATTCAGACACATTCATTACACTTACTTGTACATAATCTTTTTTTTTTTTTTTTTTTTTTTAAGACACAGACATGGCAATTTTAATAGGTTTGTTTTTAATGAGCTGGCTTCAAACCAATATTTGAGGGCTTCTTCTTTGTCTCTAGTGTTCATCATCTCTACTCCAAAAGTTTTGACATTAATAAAAAATGAATAAATAGATAGAAGAAACAATCTCTAGAATTGATTTTAACTTCTTGGTTTTTAATTACATTGAACTTGGCGCTTATCTCAATCTCTAGAATTCATTGGTATGAAAACTGTAGAATCAGAAACCTGATAAACTCATAAAAATGTGAGAGATATTTTGTGTATATTTGTGTTAAAAAAATATCCAGACTTGTACTGTGCATATGACACTGAATTTTGAAGCAATTCTCTACGTGCTGCAAGCAAAGATTAATCTAATTTTGAGAATTTCTTCATGTCTGCATGTAGAAGAGTTACCACAACTTATGATGTACCTGGTTAAAGAGAAAAATCTGCTCTGTCTAGCCATTATTCAACTCTTGTGGGACTTTTTATAAATTCCACTTGCCCTAACTGTACTTTTTTCCTATGTCTTTATTTTCTTTTTGTTTGTTGTTTTAGTTTAAAAACAAATCACTTTAATGTGAAAAGAAGCTTGCTGCTTTCTGTGTATATAAACAGTTCAGTTATGCTTGAAAAGAAAATAACAGTTAATTTCTAAACTTCTTCACTTTCATATTGTAAAATATGTCTACACTAGAGTTATGCTGAAGTGAACTGTAAAGACAGGTGGACCTGAAGTAAAATAGTCAACACAGAAAGTGACAGCAGTCTTGCTAGTGCAGTTTGGTGCAAAGCTTAGATTATTTTACCCAGTTCCCTGTAGTTAAAGTAATTCTCACTGACCTCCAAACAAAGTTGAAAGAGGGAAGTTACTGTATGGACATGCCGTATGTTAATGTAAATATTTTGTAGAAGTTATGGAAGTGAATGACAGATTGGAGAATGTAAACATTAATGTGTCTGTATGTAAGAGGAAGGAATAAAAACATGCAGAAATGATTCTATGCATGAGCCAGAAGAGCTTTCTTTCTAGTATATGTCATTTGGGAAGACCTAGAACATCTAGGTATGTATATGTGTTTTGAAATATTTGGGAAAGGCAGCTGCCTTTCAGGAAGAACAAATCATTTTGAGTGTCTTTTGCTTTCAAAAGACATTCAGATATGTTAAAAACTATATTCCCTTAGGAACTATGTTAATCAGAAAAAATGGTAACAAATTTCATGCCATGGTAATGGGAAAAAATGACAGATTTCATGGGTTAACACATTCACAGAAAAAATAATTAAATTGCAATTATCTGTGTTTCTTAAACAAATAATTGTCAAAGATTATACATGTCTTCTCAAAGATAAAAATGAATACAAATTAACATGTTTTCCAACTTGTGTTTCATTAATTCTTCACATCACTGGAATGGCAAGAAATCTTCTCACCCAATTGCAGTTGACTGCATACAGAACAAATGATTCTCAATTGGTGTACATCTGTTTACTTCAGAGGGATTATGCTGATTTGTCTTAATGAAAGATATTGCCTTGCCTATTGTGTTGCTTATATTAAGAATGTAGGCTTCATTTAAATTTGTAGAATTCTTAAAATCAAAACGAAACTAATGTTAACCCAATTATTTGTTTTTGAATTTGCTTTAGCTGTATGTCAGTAGGATAAGGACACCTGATTCTCTATTACCTGTCCGTATATTTTGAATTATAAAGTAATAACACTTTTTTGAAATACAGGAAAAGTCACTGAAATAATTTGCTTTATCAACATAATTTTACATCTATTCAGGATACTTTGTTTAAATTCCATTTCATACTTAGCAGGTCTGCAGCCTGAAATGATTTCATGTTAAAATGTTTACTTTCCAAATCCCTTTATCATCATAATTAAAATAATAATGTGATAAATTTCCATTTTAAAGTCTTTCATCCTGTAGGACCTCCAAGCACTTCTTATTGTTTCATAGTAGTGACTCAAATGACACAGCATAAAGGAAGGAGAATATGTTAGTGATATCAGTTTATAACTTTTCAGTAACAGTTTTCTTGATCTTGTCCACAGAAATGTAGCTGGAAAATAGAATTAGTATGTAATTAGTGTACCAAAACCACAAAGTTGTAGAATTGTCCTTTGAAGCTACTTATTTTACACAGCAAAGTTTAACTCTCCTTCTTGGTGTAGCTACCATCTGTGGAGGTCTTCAAGAAATGTATAGACGTAGAACTTATTAGTATGGTTTAGTGGTGAACTTGTCAGTACTAGGTTAAAGGTTGGACTACATGATCCTAGAGGTCTTTTCCAACTTGAATGATTATATGATGCTATGTTTCTTTCCGTATGTTACTGGCAGCCGTTAAGAGAAAGACCATAACTGCTTGCTCACTTGCAATTGTCCCATCTTTGCTGATGGAAACATAGCATAGATTGAGAATTTGTGGTCAGGAAAGTGCTTTGCTTCATATCTGCATGCCTAACCAAGGATCTTCCAGCCGCCAATTATTACCTATATAGTGCAGGAGGAATGAAGCTGCCTAACAGGATGTCTGTCCTGTTTTCAGCTGGGATAGAGTTAATTTTCTTCCTAGTAGCTGGCATGGTGCTGTGATTTGGATTACAATGAAAATGGTGTTGATAATACACTGATGTTTTAGTTGCTGCTGAGTGGTTGTGCCAAAGACTTTTCCATTTCTGGTGCTGCCCTGCCAGCAAGGAGGCTGTGGGTGCACAAGGAGATGGGAGGGGACAGAACCAGGATAGCTGACCCAAACTTGCCAAAGGGATGTCCCATGCCATATGGTGTCATGCTCAGCAATAAAAGCTTGGGTAAAGAAAGAGGAAGGGGGGGACATTCAGAGTGATGATGGCATTTGTCTTCCCAGCTAGCAGTTACACGTGATGAGCCCTGCTTTCCTGGAAGTGGCTGAACACCTGCCTGCTGATCAGAAGCAGTGAATGAATCCCTTTATTTGATTTGCTTGTGTGCTTAGCTTTGGCGTTATAGTAAACTGCCTTAATCTCAACCCACAAGCTCACACACTTTTACCTTTTCGATTCTCTTGCCCATCCCACTTGGGGAGACCAAGTGAGTGGCTTTGTAAGGCTGAGTTGCCTGCCACAGTCAAATCACAGCACAGGTCTACTGGAGAGCTCCCTGACTCTGGTGGAGAGCTATAGGGCTGAAGCTACTGTTTTTGAAAGTCTATGACAATATCAAAATATCCAGTACAACCTCAAAAGCTTTTTTAGTCTTCTGCTATTCAACATGTGCTAAGGTCTGTTTGGCTTATATTTCTGCTTTCTTCCAAACATTTTTTTTTTTTTTGGCCAAAGGTATTTAATATCTATGTACAGTTTGCTCAAAAATGAACAGTAGCATACAACTTGCTATTCTTTGTGCATTAGAGTCCATTCTTCCAAATTGTTTTTAGATAGCTACCCACTGTGAAATGGAAATTCAAATAAGTTAAAGCTATTGGTGATACTTCTTCTGGTTATAAATGTTCTCTCCCTCCCTGCCTTTGCTTTAAAGTTCATGTTATTCCAGAGAGCAACCAGATGAAATTCATCACTTCAGAGTCTGATCCTTTTTCAGGATGCCTTCTTTCTTCAAAATGAATGATCTCTTTTCTGTATAAGTCAGGGGAACAGTATGCTTGTGTCACTTCTCACATTTTATGTACGATCATGAATGTTTCAATGACACTTTTGTAACATTTATTCTATGGTGATGTTTTCTCCTTTTCGCATGCAGCTACCCTTACTCTGTTTTCACAATCGATAAGGAAGCCAAATAGAAAAAATTGTCTTCAGCTCCCCAAGCAAATGAAAATGTCATCTCTGTAGTGAGTTCTTGCTCCAGCAGAAAGTAAAGATTACCACTTGTGTGTGGCTGAAGAATCTTGAAAGATTCAGACTTTCAGCACAGGAACTTGCCTGGGACTTTCATGAGTTGTCTAATGTCTTCAGAATCCTTCTTTTCTTGCCCAGAAGTACTTTATTTCATTTTGTTATTACTGACCTCTTTCAATTATTCTTTGTTTACAAAGATGCAAGAAAAAGTCAGACATGCATGGTGCATATATGGACTCAAAACAATACGAGATTTTTGTTTCTTATTATCTTTATAACCCTTTTTAAGATGTAGCAAAAATGTTTCAAGTTGTACTTTCATTTCTGAACCTGAGTGGTGTAGAAAGCTCAGAGCTTTTTGGAAATAAAGGATAAAATTATTTCAAAAGCATACTGGAAAGTTTCAGCTGAAGAGGAAAAATAAAGTTTTCATTAAGGCCTTGATGATTTTCTGCGTTTTCTTGACAGACCTACTTATTCTACTATTCAGTTCCTGCCCTTTTTTTCACCTTCAAACCTTCAAGAGTCTGCCGCTTGAGTTTTTAATTTTCTGTTTAAAGATATAAGTATTGCACTAAGTTGCGCAGCCTTCAAAATATTTTCATGCTGTGAAATATGTAATATTTTATATCAAGGAGTTTAAGATATTGCTATCTTGGGCTTTTTTCTTCTTCATCTTAAGCTGTGTTTTAATCTTCCAATTTGATTCATTGATAAGACCTCAAGTAGATGGAGCAATTGTCAGTTATCCTGTGGATCCTGTTAGTAGTACTTCTGGCTCTGCCATGGCAAGAAAGGAAAGAAAAAAGCATGAAAAGAAAGTTAAACGTATCTTGCTCTAATGTAAAGACGAGTAACTGTGATATAATCTCACTGTGGTACTAATGGCAGTGGACAACACTGCTAAGTAACCAGAGAGTGACATTAACAAACAAGAGTGAAGTGAGACTGTAAAGAGGAATTATCCCATAAATTCAAAATAAAGTTCCTTCGATTTCTGTAAAGAGAACTCCTCACAGCGAACACCTAGAAGGTCATTGGTTTTTGCTACTTTCTTTTATTAAAAATTGTAAAGAAAGAGAAATTTATGCACTTACATTTTGAGGATTGACCTTAAGCTCTTCCTTTCATTTCTTTGTTTATTTTCAAAATCAGTTCTGTCATGATAGCCTTTAACAGATAGCACAAGCTATAGCGTGGTATCTTCGTGTGCATTTATTTTCTTTTTATGGCATTAATAAGTAGTGAATTTAAGAACAGGACAGCCAGATGTCATTTCTGTAGTTCTTGGGATTCTTGCTCCTGTTAAGTGTAATTCAGCAGAAAAGCTGCCTGCATTTGCTGAAAAAAAAAAAAAAGGAAGAAAAAAGGAAAAAAAAAAAAGCTGATAGTTCCTGCTCCACAGCCTCATATTTGTTTAGGTTTTCCTCAACTATTACTTTAAACAGAAACTTGAACATCAGAAATATTTATACAGGGATTTTCAGTGATCTGTTGAAAAGATATGAATTCTGATGTTCACTATTTGCTTTATTTGCAGAGCTGCTTCAGTCTAAATCATTTCACATAGATGTCTTTTCTTCCCTCATTCCTCTGTTGAGAAGTAATGTATGTTTTCAAAAGTAAACATTTCACATTCTATCACTGAAGCTCTCTTTTCCTATACTAGTCTAGGAGACACATCGTAACTCCTTGTTAAGATGATTATCTGGGATCTACTTTTGTTTCTGGGTGTTAGATAAACTAATATAAAGGAATTTTTACAGAACGTAGTTGCACAACTTTTCATATCTCATCTGAGCCATACAACACAAAAATGACAATCCTTTGAAGCTAGATTGATTTCCTCTCTCTTGTGTGAAGGGTCCCTTGGCTGTAGTAGAAATGATGCTTCCCAGCATTAAACAAAAAAAAAAAAAAAAAAGCTATATCTCTCTGTTGGAAAACAAGAATTTTGAAGGGAGGATATTAAGGACGATAAGAATTTTGAGGGAGGATAAAGCTAAAGGAATCTTTTTTATTTTATTTTATTTATTTTTTTTTTTTTTTTAATTCTTTCCTCTCTCCCTCCTCAGATGAGAGGCTGAGGTGGGAGCAAAATGGAAGGGACAGAAGAATTTCTGTTCTGCCTGGCACCGCCATTTGGGCTATATGCTCAACTCTGGATTCAAGCATTTCACCACCTGCTCATTCTATCTAACTGCTTGCTCTAACAACTGGAACAAAAATAGTCTCAGATTCCCTTTAGTTTGTGCTTTATATGGGGCTTCCAGAAGTAACTTAATTGGTTTTCATGTGTGTAGAAGAGTTGCAAAAATGCCAATACTAGTAACCAGTGTTTTTATCATGCAGTCGATATGTCAGAAGAATATCCATCATTTCTTTAGGGTTGTGTTAAAAAGTTGCGTGAACCTCTCTGGATACTTCTTATCATTGTTAGCTTCTTATTTAAAACCACTTCTGTTGGAGCTTTTGAGCTGTGTAATTGTTCAAATGACTCATGTCTTAAAAGTCTTAAGGCACTTTGCTTGGGACTTAATTCTGCAGAATAACATTTCTTGACATGCTCTTAATTTCCTGATTTGCTCTTAGGAGGTGGCTTTCACTGTACCTTCATTCTCTATCAGTAAAATGTGTTTTTCTATCTTCTACAAGTGAGTTAAAGAGAGAACTTATAGTAAAAATTAAAAATCTAATAACAAAGTTAGTACAACAGATGTTCTTTTTGCACACAAATTGCCTTTTCACTAATTTTCCTATATCTAAAATATGTGCATGAAAAAGCTGTGACAGTGCCTTAGTAGTTATGAAAATCAGCATAACATGTAGTCCTATATGTGATTGTCAAATTGAATGCTGTGCTATAGAAGATAAAGCCTAAGAAAAAGCAGAAATATACATGGTTAAATTGATATCTTTTCACTTGAGATTGTCTCTCACTTGTCATAGCTACTGCCACCGTACTTGTACATGTGGAATACCTTCGTGTCTTCCTAATAAATGCTCTTAAAGTTCACACTCTTTACTTCTGTCTGGTTTTATAACAGAGTAATTTATACCCATACTTATTTCATGTGATTGCAAAATTCAAGTATAAATGTAGTGGATAGATCTTATAGAAACCATACCATGAATACTGTTTACCCAAAAAGAAACAGTAAATCTATTACAGTACAGGGTAAAGGTTGCATTGTTTGACACCCAGGCCTTGTTTTTAATACAGTTTCAAGCCTCTTTTTGAATCAAACAAAAACAGAAGGACAAGGAAGGAAAGATAATTGTAATGAAAGCAGTTAAGCAAAAAGCTTGATTATGTGAAGAAAACTCAGAGTCTTTATACTTTAAATTTCTAGAAGCAAATATAACCAGATTTTAATATTTTTATTTCCTGTTATTATCCTTCACTGATTTTCTTTACTCTCAAAGGTTTTCAACTGTCTCTACTGTGTGATGCATATTTTCATCACCTCTATTTTAATATCTTTTAAAGCTGCTTCCATTATCACCCTCTTATGTTAAAACTTGTTTCATAACCTTTTCATCTACTAATAGGTGTTTTACCTTCTAATCTCTTTCGTGCTTCCTGTTTATATCACTTGACTATTTTCTCCTAATATGCATCTTTTTCTCATTCTCATTTCTTCTTTCATCCTTGAATTTGTATCTTTATCCCCACTTTTTTTTAACCTCTTTTTCTTTTTGTTCTACTTTCTCCCCCACCCTTTATTTATTTATTTATTTATTTATTTATTTATTTATTTATTTATTTATTAGCTGGCACATGTACGTAGCACTATCTCTTTTTCATGATTTTAACTCACTGAGCTCCAAAGGCAGGTGTTACTCTGGTGAAAAATATCAGAATAAGAATTACAGGAAATCAAGTGCACTTTCTGGATGAGGAACTTCAGTAATTGAATTGCTGCTTGGCAAGCAGGTAAAGGGAAGGAATTTAAAGTGTCTGAGATAGAAGTAAGAGGAATAACAGAGATGGTTAAATTGGATTTGAAGACTTAGTTGGTAACTAAACCCTGGAACACATGGAAAGTTACCCTTGTGAGCTACCTGAAGCAATTAATGTAATGTTCTAACGTTAATTCTGCACAAGTGAGATTGCCAAGTGAGGTGATGCATTGAAAAGCATCTGTATAAGCACTCTCCCAGACGACCATCTGTACCAAAAGATAGATCTATGCAAATGCATGGTTGCTTAAGAGTGCATTGTCTTTCAAAGCTATTTTTAAAGGGTGAACATAAAAGCATGTTGTACTTTGAAAGCCATATGGTCATTAGTCTCCGAAAAGCTTGAGACATGCTGACATGACTTGAGACAGCTAGGGGATGAAAATTAAAGAGCTCATTATACTAAGCTCCAAATGAATGACTTGGTTTTACACTGAAACCATGTGACACTTATAGACACTTCTCAACAACTAGATTCATGTGGTAGAGTGTTTTTTGAGGTTGTTTCATCTGCACAGCTTTTATGTACAATGGCTTAGATTCTGCAACCTGATGAATGTGAAAGATACTTTCATTCAAGTAATTACGATAAAGGCTATTAGAGGGATATTTGGCCAGACAGAAGGTGTGATAACAAGTGCTTAAACTGCTGTGTTCTTTACAACATGACAGATGGAAAATAGGTGACGTATAGATTTTCTAGACTTCAAGGCTATTTTAGTCACAGTGACACTATTCTTTTAGGTGTGTTGCCAATAGTTAGAAAGGACCCACAACAATTTATAGCATATATGAAAAATATATGCTACTGAAAAATAGCAGTGTTCCAAAAAACTAGCAATAAATCAGTTTAAATACATCTAACATGTAACTAAATGAAATGGGAAGATTTCTCTTTAAGGAAAAAGAAGAAAGTCTCAAGACAACTTGATGAAGAAACAGTCAAAGTTGAAGAGCAGCAGTACGTTACATAGATACAAGGTCTAGCTAGAGAGATAATCTCAACAGAATCACAGAGGGGCTAACAAATAATTTATAACACACAAGCTTTCAAGCTGAAAAAAATATTTTTTTCTTTTATTTCAAATTATTAAATACTTTTACCCATTTTGGAGCAGTTCTTGAAGAGCTGCTGCCTGTGGGCGGCCCCCGCAGGCTCAGTTTGGGAAGGATGGCATCCTGTGGGAGGGACCCCACGTGGAGCAGGGGCAGAGAGTGACCATGAAGGAGTGGCAGAGACGAAGCATCAGGGACTGACTGCAGCCCCCATTCCTCATTCCCCTGTGCTGCTCAGGGAGCAGGGGGTAGAAGAGGGTAGATGGAGGGAAAGGTGTTTGTAGTTTGCTTGTAGTTTCTCACTGCTCTAGTCTGCTAGTGGTAGTCAATAAACTATATTAATCTCCCTACGCTGAGTCTGTTTTGCCTATGACAGTTATTGATGAGTCTTCTCCCTGTCCTCATCTCAACCCTTGAGCCCTCTTCCACCGTATTTTCTCCCCCTCTTTCTTTGAGGAGGGGGAGTGAGAGAATGGTTGTGGTTGTTCAGCATGGTGAAACCACAAGACCAACTGAAGTTCTTTATCAGTATATTTTGAGTGTCCTACAGTAATCTGACTAGAAAATAAATTTAGGTATCATTGACCAACCTGATCTACTGGCACCCCTGCCCATAGCAGGGGGCTTGGAGTTAGGTGATCTTTAAGGTCCCTACCAACCCAAGCCATTCTATGATTCTGTGATCTGAAGAACATTCATTCTCCATATTTGTGGGTTACCTGTCTTAAGATAAACTTTAAGGTGGTTAGGGCATTTGCTTGGTCAGAGTTTTTTGCAAACTCTTACTGTTTTGCCAGATACTCATAGCTGGCTACAGTTTTTTTTAAGTATTTGTATTGTGGTACAACCACTACAAGTTACAAAACAAGGTTTTGATCCAAGTGTTTGCCCTTCAGACAACTTACTAGTGTCATTTACTGGGGCTCTCCCTGGGCCACAGCCTCCTCCAGGCCACATCCACCTGCTCCACCGGGGGCTCCTCCATGGGCTGCAGTGTGGAGATCTGCTCCATGTGGGACCCATGGGCTGCAGGGGGACAGCCTGCTCCACCAGGGGCCTCTCCACAGGCCGCAGGGGAACTTCTGCTGCATGCCTGGAGCACCTCCTGCCCTCCTGCTGTGCTGATCTAGGGGTCTGCAGGGCTGGTTCTCACTCCTCTCTCCCAGATGCTGTTGCACAGCACTTTTTGCCCTTCTTAAATCAACTGTCCCAGAGATGCAAACAACATCACTTATTGGCTCAGCTCTGGCCAGCGGTGGGTACCTTTAGGAGCAGCTGGATTTGGCTCTGCTCTGACATGGGGCAGCTGCTGGTCTCTGCCCACAGAAGCCACTCCTGCAGTCCCTCTGTTACCAAACCCTTACTGCTTAAACCCAATACACTGTGGTGGCACAATCACAATTGCCTCAGTTTCTGATCTGAAAAATAGGGATAGTCTTTCAAAAGGCACTGAGAATTAAGATCTGTATCCTAGTTACAGCTGGTTATTTGTCTTTCCAAAAAGAAGTTACAAATGTGGAGTAACTCCTCATTTAAATGGAAGGACAAAATGACAGGGTTGGAAAGAGCCATGACAGATCATTTTGGATGGCCAGAACATTTATAAGGATAATATTTTTCAGTGGTTTATTAATTTTACACAGGACTAGTTTACAGAATATAAGGCTGTCTTACACTCTGAGTGCCGTTTTGGTATTTGGTCTGAACAAATACAGCAGGTCTTGTGTCTGGATTGTATACAGTGTCCAGAACATACTCCATTCTGCTAGAATTCCCTGACTAGAAATGTAGGAGCACTAACTGAGAAAGATCAGCAAATTCTGGCCATTTTGGAGATGTAGCATTTGAGTGTTATCAGGAATGTGTTGGTACGATGAAGAAAACCATAAATCATTCAAAGCTGTTTTAAAGAGAAAACCAGTATAAAATGATCCCACTTCTGACATACATAGTAGGCTCTCCTGACAAATGAAAGGAGTCAGTTCTGTGAGAGAAAGCAAGTATACAATAACACTTGTAATTTCCCAGTTACCTCCTCCCAATAAAGGGGAGATTAAAACAGATATAAAAGGGCAGAACACTGAAAAGGCTACTCAGTGAGAAGTGCAAGATCTTGCTTTTGTCTTCTAGCTCCTGGAATACATGTTCATGCATAACAGAGCTATGCAATATTTATTCTCTGTCTTTGCAGAACCTCATACTTGTATGGTTAGAGAATTGCTTTTAACACTGACATGGGCTCAGAAGGAGAAGCAGATATATCAGCATAAACCTGGGGCAAGCAGACATGAAGTAAGCATTAAGCACAGGTCTCCAAAGGTGAAAAGATAATGAATCAAAACCTGCTGCTCTTTCTGTCTTCCTTCTCTGGTTTGTTAATTGCAGAGAGTTATACATGACCTATACTTCCAAGTGGGCTTAAGGAAAGTGAACTGGTAAAGTAGGTGACAACTGTTAAAAATTACACTAAAAATAACCCATTTCATTTACAATATATTATTTTCAAGTGCCATGTTACATGAAAAGTGCTCTGCTAATTGAAATTGCTGTTCCCTCTCATAATAATTCATTTTACTAATCCATTTTCTTCCAACTGGTAGAAAATGAGGTGGAGGCAGAAAGCCTCCCACTTCTTGCAAACCAAAATTAGGGAAAAATGGCTAGATTATTCTCTGGGAATGGCGTAAGAGAACATGAAGTTACAGACTACAGACACACATATGACCTAGAGTAGTTAGATTCTTTTTGATCCATAGTAGTTCAAATATGAAGAGTGGCTAAGTACACCCCAAAGGAGAGAGGTCTTTAGGACATACTATGGGACAGCTATTTAATTTTCCAGGTCTTGTCTTTATGAGGTTATGTGTGGTTTATGTTTCTTCACAAGAAAATATTCCTTGGTAGGCGCTGGGAAGGAGTAATCATAATTAAAAAACCCTATGGCTTCAAATGTAGTCAGAGGTGGTATTAGAATGGAGACCTGTCTCATATTTGCTTTATAAATGTGTTGGTGGCTTGAGAAACAGATAACGGAGGAATTGAAATGGATGCATGCACAGGATGGACAGTTTATTAAAAAAATAATTTGTTTGAAGGACTGGAACAGGAGAAGAGGAAGCTGTTGGTATTATTATTATTATTTTTAAAGAACAACCACAACTCTTTTTTTTTTTTTTAATCTTCTTTCTTCTCAACCATTATAACTGATCAAATATTAAGAATTATTCAGAATAATTATTAAGAATATTAAGAATTTTCTAAAACTTTCAAGTACTGTGGCCAGAGCTTCCTGGCTTGAATAAACAATTGTGTGTTAAAATACTTGTATATTTTCTTCCACATACTTCATTGGGAAAACTGATAATTAATTCTTCATACAACTCAGTTGTATGAATTTTAATTGATTTTAACTGATCAGAATAATGAAAGCTTCTAACTTTGTCTACACATCTTGTCTTTCTACATGTGGACATCATATCATACCACAGCACAGCACAGGTAAAAAAGTTTTTATCTGTAATACATGTAAAATGAAGAAAGGGCCTAGTACTTGGTCTCTGGAATAAATTTTAACTATGTTGTGCTAACATTATTGTGGTTAGTTGTTCTGAATTACAGAAGGATTAGAGATGGAAAGCTTTAATAGTAGGTGAAGTGCCCATTTCACATCTGATGGCATGGACTTTCATGATTGTCTTCACTGGTTTCTGCATGGATGGATGCAGACTTAGTTCCTTCATTTAAGCTTTATGTTTTGATTTATTTTTTTCTTTGTGTTTTAAATTTTCAGTAGTTTGCTCCTTAGAAAAATAGTGCACTGTTTTTTTAACAATTCTCTGTCCAACTCTTGTAGAAAAAATCAATTTTCTGAGTGCATGATAAAGAAAAACTTTTTAAAACACTTCATGAGTTTCTGAAACCTGTGTTTCCATAGTTCATATTCTAGGTGGACATGAAGGAAGTATCTGGTTAAGCTATATTCATTCATCAGAAATGCATGATGAGCCATTTAACAGTGTATTAAGGATTGCCTGGGCTGGTAATTAAATAATAATAATAAATCATCATAACGTTTTATTGGAGAAAGAGCTCTGTAGGTGTTAGTAAAATAATTCTTGATTACAAAGCTCTGGAAAGCTTTTTTTTTCTTTTTTAATTTATTTTATTGTTACCCCAAGGGAAGGAGAAAGCAGATGGTCATACAAGGATGCAAGGAGAGTTCACCTAATTGAGGTATCAGTAATTTAGCAAAAGAATACATACAGCATGTGAATGGTTGAATTTAGAAAGTATCAGATTGAATTTTGAAGTTTTTAAATGCCAATTTATATATAGTATCCAGAGTAGGTACATCTGAAAAGTCATCCAGGTAAGTGTGGAAGTCCTCATGGGAATTAAATGAAATTAGATGGTGATATAAAGACATACAATATTTATGCATTGAATTTCTTACAGAAAAAGTTTACGGAAATATGAAAAGTATTTCTTCATTTGTATCCATGTGAAATATATACTATACCAACATCATTTTAACTTCCATTTCAGTGCAGACTTAGTAATCTGATGGCCCAGGAGTCCAGGAGCAGAGAGTTAGTTCATTAAATCTTGATGATAAATATGAGGTCTGGTGACTTTCCTAACCTCAGATCATATCTAATGACCTGCTACTCAGAATGATCTCGAAGAGTATATTGATTCCCCTGAGACTGTGATCATCTGCTTGTTGCAGACCAGTTTACAACAGAGTATCTCATCTGTGTCTCTCTATTGATTCCTGTTCACTTCCTCTATTATCTTGGAGTTTGACTGAAACTAAGGAAGCTGAGAAGAGTTTTTGAAGTTAATGTTTACTTAAATTTGCCTATTTTTTCTTACATATATTTAAATTAATAACTTAGTTTTTGTTGCATGACATTGCTGTGCTGAATCTCTGAATAGTGTGATTGGACAGGGCAGGAACAGTTGGAATAATTTTTCATGCCTTTGAAGCTTAAAGAAGAAAGACAGGTATATAAGGGTACTCCATGGGGATGGAATCTGCAGGGAGCAAGGTTTATGGGTAATGTATGAAGCTGGAATCAGAACTTTACAATACTCGGATAAAGAGACCCAGCTTCTCTAACCTAAATTCAGCTACAAAATAAATGACAGTGCAAATGATATGTTCTATCAAACTAACATTGTTTAATACCTTCTATCCAGAATTAGAACTAGACAGCTCTTGGCTCAAGAATTGTGCCTTAAACCTTTGTGGAATTAGATTGCCACTTCCACCTCTTCTGCTTCCTTCCGGCTGAGGAGAATCCATGTGTGAAGTGATAAGGTTATGAATTTCTTCTATTTTTTAAACATTTAACTTTGTTGTCTTGTCTGCTTTTTCTATACGAAGTGCGTTAATCCTAAAGGCATATGTGCATTTACAGCTGCATGTATGAAATAATTTAAAATGTTATTTAAAATATTATATTATCATCATAATCTTGTTACTAATAACAGATTTCCACAGAATCACCTATAATCATAGAATCGTATCATCAAGTCCAGCTCCTGGCACTGCACAGGTCTGTCCAAAAGTTTAGACCATGTGACTAAGTGCACAGTCCAATCTCTTCTTAAATTCAGACAGGCTTGGTGCAGTGACTACTTCACTGGGGAGCCTGTTCCAGTGTGCAACCACCCTCTCCGTGAAGAACCTCTTCCTGATGTCTAGCCTAAACTTCTCCTGCCTCGGCTTAACACCGTTCCTGTGGGTCCTATCAGCTGTGATTACGGAGAAAAAGTCACCTGCCTCTCCTCTCCCCCTCGTGAGGAAGTTGTAGACTGCGATGAGGTCTCCCCTCAGCCTCCTCTTCTCCAGGCTGAACAGGCCAAGTGACCTCAGCCGCTCCTCATGTGTCTTCCCCTCTAGGCCCTTCACCATCTTTGTCGCCCTCCTCTGGACACTCTCCAATAGTTTCACGTCCTTTTGGTACTGTGGTGCCCAGAACTGCACACAGTACACGAGGTGAGGCCGCACCAGCGCAGAGTAGAGTGGGACAATCACTTCCCTTGACCGACTGGCAATGCCGTGCTTGATGCACCCCAGGATACGGTTGGCCCTCCTGGCTGCTGGGGCACACTGCTGGCTCATATTCAACTTGCTATCAACGACAACCCCCAGATCCCTCTCTGTGGGGCTGCTCTCCAGCATCTCGTCGCCTGGTCTGTACGTATACCCAGGGTTGTCCCATCCCAGGTGCAGGACCCGGCACTTGCTTTTGTTAAACTTCACGTGGTTGGTGATCGCCCAGCTTTTCAATTTGTCCAGATCTCATTGCAAGGCCTTTCCATCCTTGAGAGAGTCCACAACTCCTCCAAGTTTATTGTCCTCAGAAAATTTGCTCAAAACACCTTCTAGTCCTACATCCAAATTGTTTACAGAAACATCGAAGAGGACTGGCCCTAAAATGGAGCCTTGAGGGACCCCACTAATGACCATCCACCAGCCAGATGTGTCCCCATTTACCACAACCCTTTGAGCCCTGTCTGTCAGCCAATTGCTCACCCGTCGTATGATGTTTTTGTTAAGTTGTCTGCTGGACATTTTGTCCAGTAGGATCCTACGGGAAATCGTGTCAAAAGCATTGCTCAAGTCCAAAAAGATCACATCAACTGGTTTCCCTTTATCGACTAGATGGGTGATCTTATCATAAAAAGAAATCAATTTTTTTACGCAGGACCTACCCCTCATGAACCCATGTTGGCTGGGACCAATGACTGCATTGTCTCCCAGGTGCGCTTCAATAACTTCAAGGATCATTCTCTCCATAATTTTACCAGGCACTGACGTGAGACTGACAGGCCTGTAATTGCTAGGGTCTTCTTTCTTACCCTTCTTGAAAATTGGCACAACATTTGCCAGCTTCCAGTCCAATGGGACCTCTCCAGATTCCCAAGATCGTTGAAAAATAATTGAGAGAGGTCCTGCAATGACGTCAGCCAGCTCTTTAAGCACCCTGGGATGAATCCCATCTGGACCCATGGACTTGTATGGATCCAGGTGGAACAGCAAATCCTGCACATGTTCAGGGTCGTTTGGGAGTTTGTCATTCCTACTGTCATGGTCTTCCAGCTCAGGGTACCCTGGGTCCCGAAGCCCATCATCTACATTGAAGACAGAGGCGAAGAAGGCATTAAATGTATCTGCTTTGCCTATGTCATTGTCTGTGAGGAGACCTTCCCCATCTAGTAGCGGACCTATGTTTTCTTTGATTCTCCTTTTTCTGTTCACATATCTAAAAAAACTTTTTTGTATTGTCTCCCACAGACACGGCCAGCTTCAACTCTAGTTGGGCTTTGGCCACACGAATTTTCTCCCTACAAACATGAACAGCATCCCTGTATTCCTTCCTCGTCGCCTGACCCTCCTTCCAGCAGCGGTACACTTTCTTTTTTTGCCTAAGCTCCAGTAGAAGATCCCCGGTCAGGCAAGCCGGCCTTCTACCCCGCTTGCCTGACTTCTGATATTTTGGAATCGCCCAATCTTGTGCTTTTAGGAGGCAGTGCTTGAAGATTGACCAGCACTGGTAGACACCAATGCCTTCAAAAGCAGTTTCCCAGGGGATCTTCTTGACTAGTTCCCTGAGCAGCCTGAAGTCTGCTCTCCCCATATCCAGGGCTGAAGTTTTGGTGACAATTTTCCTTCTGTCACCACAAATTCTAAACTCAACCACTTCATGGTCACTATGACCGAGACGGCTGCCAATTGCCACGTCTCCCACAAGACCCTCTCTGTTCTTCAGCAACAGATCTAGAAGGGCACCTTTGCTAGTTGGCTCCCTTAGCACCTGCACCAAGAAGTTATCATCTAGATGTTTTATGAACTTCCTGGACTTGCTCGTGTCAGCCGTTTGGTGATCCCAGTTGATGTCTGGCAAGTTGAAATCCCCCATAAGGACAAGGGGAGTTGATCTCGAGGCATCTCTTATTTCTGCAAAGAATAATTCATCGGTGTTGTCATCCTGACCAGGTGGTCTGTAATAGACTCCCACAATGACATCCCCTTTATTTGTTCGTCCCTTAATCCTTACTCAGAGGCTCTCAACTTTGCCATCGCCAACTTGAAGTTCCACACAGTCCAACCCATGCTTCACATACATTGCCACCCCGCCACCTCGCCTACCCTGCCTGTCCCTCTTGAAAAGCCTGTAACCATCTATTGCAACACACCAGCCACAGGACTCATCCCACCAGGTTTCGCTTATGCTGATGATGTCGTAGCTGTGGGACTAGGCCAAGACTTCTAGCTCATCCATTTTATTCCTCATACTGCGTGTGTTTGTGTAGAAGGACTTCAAATTTGCCACCCTACACGCAGCACCTTGTGTAGCCGACCAAGGAGCCCCACTAGCACACAGTCCCTCTGATTCTAGCACACCATCCCTCAGCTCATCACCGGCATGCATGGTTTTATCTCCTTCCCCCTTCAACTCTAGTTTTAAGCCCTGTCTATCAGCACTGCCAACTCCTGAGCAAAAATCCTCACCCCTCTCTGAGAGAGGCACATCCCATCTGGTGCCAGCAGGCCCGGTGTCGTGTAGACCTTGCTGTGATCGAAAAACCTGAAATCCTGCTGGTTGCACCAGTCCCGAAGCCACGTGTTGATGTGATGAGTCTGCTTGTCAGCATCGATCCTCCCTATTGGAAGGACAGAGGCAAACACAACCTGTGCCCCTGATCCTTTAAGTAGTCGCCCCAAAGCCCTAAAGTCCCTTTTGATCGCTCTTGGACTTCTTGTTGCTACCTCGTCATCACCAGCCTGAAAGACCAGTAGCGGGTAGTAGTCGGTGGGCCGTACCAGGCGCTTGACTTTCTTAGCGAAGTTTCTCACCCAAGCCTCAGGGAGGCAACAGACTTCCCTGTGGGTTGGGTCTGGTCGGCATATTGGGCCCTCTGTCCCTTTCAAAAAGGAGTCCCCCATGACAATAACCCTTCTTTCTTTTTTGACAGTTGATGTAGCAATGCGGGGGGTAGGTTGCCTTGCCTTAGGCACCCTCTCCAACTGGGACGGGCTTTTGTCTCCTTCGTTGTTTTGACTGTCGTGTTCTAGACCCTCATACCTGTTATATAAGGGTAGATGGGAAGGTGAGGTGGGCAGGGACAGGGCTCGCCTACCACCCCAAACAGGAACCTGCCTCCATTCCCCCCCTTTGGCCTAGGTCTCCTCCTACTGCCTGGTGGGATGAGGGAACTTTTGTCTTCTGTGTAGCAGGAGACATTTGTGCTGTGGCAGGCTTGTGGGTCTGTCTCAGAGAGGGCAGACTACACCTCCACCAATCAATTTCCCTCTCTGACTCCCTGATGCTCCTGAGCATCTAAAAAATAAAATCTAATAATCTAATAATAGATTTCCACAGAAACACCTAAAATATATAAAGTATAATTCTGCATAATCACTAAAATTTGCTATTGCATTTCTTCAGATTATTTTCTTTAAAAAATCAAGAAAAATGATGGATGTACATAATTATTTAGGAATGAAAGAGTTAAATCTGGAGATGATCTGGGTGAATTAAAGAACTAGCAGCTATTAACAGGCTTTTGATACTGCTGTGGGAAAGAGCTGTAAATTTCCATTGACTGATGCTATGAAATCATTTGGATTTATCCACACTTTCTCGTATTGCAAAACACAGCAGTTTTATCACAAGTTTAAGGTTCCCAAGTGATGTGTCACACAATGGAGATCACCCCAAAGAATTCAGAATAACTTTGGAAAATTATTCCCTAAGTAAGTCAATGTGGAGTGAATAGTCTCTGATGATCTCACATTTGAAAGATATTCCTACATTGCTCTTTTTTCTTTTTTTTTCTTCTAGTGACCCTTGAAGAGTGCTACACCTTGTTTGAAAAAGATAAATAAGACTGGGCTAGTATATCTGTCCTTTCTTATTTTAAAGCAAGAGTGATAAAATTACCTTGGAGAACTTCCAATATAATCTTCACAAACTTTCAGAGATCTGAACTATTGTCATTGCTAAGGTTGACTTCATGCTGAATTAAAATCTTAGGGCTAGGTTCTAAATACAGGGCAGATAAGATTTTAGTCATTATGTCCCTCAAACAATGAAAATCTGTGACAGCTGATTCTAGTATCTTCTCTTTCACCCTAGTGTTAATAAAGGGGGTTATCCCTCTTTAAAATCATAGAATCATAGACCTTTGTCTCCTGTACTTGGTATCTTTCTGTGCAGATCTGTTCTTATCTCTAATGTTCAGCACCACGTGGACTGGAGTGAATCGACTGCTACTCTAGAATCATGGAATCATAGAATATCCCAAGTTGGAAGGGACCCACAAGTATCACAGAGTCCAACTCCTGGCTCCACACAGGTCTACCCAAAAATCAGAATTCAGACCATCTGACTAAGAGCATAGTCCAAACGCTTCTTGAACTCTGACAGGCTTGGTGCTGTGACTGCGTCCCTGGGGAGCCTGTTCCGGTGTGGGACCACCTTCTCTATGAAGAACCTTTTCCTTATATGCAACCTGAACCTCCCCTATTGCAGCTTGGCTCCAATCCCTTGGGTCCTATCACTGGTCACTAATGAGAACAGGTCAGCACCTGTCCCTCTGCTCCCCCTTGTGAAGAAGTTGTAGACTGCGATGAGGTCTCCCCTCAGCCTCCTCTTCTCCAGGCTGAACAGGCCAAGTGACCTCAGCCACTCCTCATGTGTCTTCCCCTCTAGGCCTTTCACCATCTTTGTTGCCCTCCTCTGGACACTCTCCAATAGTTTCACGTCCTTTTTGTACTGTGGTGCCCAGAACTGCACACAGTACTCGAGGTGAGGCTGCAGCAGCACAAAGCAAAGCGGGACTATCACTTCCCTCGACCGACTAGCAATGCCGTGCCTGATGCACCCCAGGATATGGTTGGCCCTCCTGGCTGCTGGGGCACACTGCTCGCTCATAGTCGGCTTGCTATCAACCCCCAGATCCCTCTCTGTGGGGCTGCTCTCCAGTGTCTCATCCCCCAGTCTGTATGTACAGCCAGGGTTGCCCCTTCCCAGGTGCAGAACCTGGCACTTGCTCTTGTTAAACTTCATAAGATTGGTAGATAGAGTTTAGATAAAGTACAATCATGTTCCTTTTGTAAGCTAAACCAGACATGCATAGATACTTAAGAGGGAGAGAGAGGGAAAAGGGAAGGAGCAGAAACTCTCAGAAAGCTCTGTTTCTGTTGGAAAGGTAGGAACTGCATCGGGAAAACACTTAAATTTTTGGAGTGCTCTTAATAATGTACTAGCTTAGTTCTTGAGGTAATAGGTGGTTCCCATATGGTTCTCATGAACTCAGGGACTCATCTATTTTCAGGGACAAATTAGTAATAATTACACCAATACCAAGCAGAGTTTGTTACTACTTATAAACAAAGGAAAAGTTGGTGACTTATATCCAGAGTCAGCCCTTTGAGACCATTTGAGTCTTGTAGTACAAAGCCTGTCCTTGTAGTGTGTGAACTGCACTGTTATTTGTATTTGGATTTCTACAGTGTAAACTCCTTCAGTTGCTAATAATTCTGCTAACAATCTTTTTTTTTTTTTTTTTTTTTTTTTTAATATGAGTGAAAGGGAGGTCAGGAGGACTGTTAAAATTGGTCCTGTGATGAATAATCTAAATTTACTTTTCAAAGTTTATTCAGTGAGCACTGAATACAAAAAAGAAATATTGCAACTAAGTCTTAAATATTTTATATCACAAAGGACTCTGTAACAATAATAGGTGTCTTGAAGGTCTAAATAGTGTACTATTCACTACTAAATAAGGTGTGCTGTAGTCTGGGCATCACTGAATGTAGCAGTGATATTTAAATAGTGTACTGAATGTAAGAACATATTTTGAAAAAAAATATGTTCTTGTTGTGCTGTGGAGATTTTTATTTTTTCTGCGTGTGTTTTGTAGATGGGATTTCTAATAGTAATAAATCTGCTGGCTCATAATGAGCTATTGAAATAGAAGAGAGAGCTTTTTCATTCCAAGAAACTGTATCAGATGTAAGCACAGGACTGGCTGCAGATCTCTGGCCACAGCTGGCCATCATTTTCTTAGAATCCTAGACTTTATGGTGACTTTGGTGTAAGAAAAAGCTGAGATGTACTACACAGAGCTTTAAATCATTTCTGAAGTAATGGAATGAAACAGTTTTGTAAAGGAAGTATAAAATGATTTGTAGAAACTGATTTGTTTAAGAGGTGCATGATTTTGTACAACAAGTTCCTGTAACTGTTTAGTAGCTGCTGTGCATTGGAAGTTGATTTACTGCTGTCCCTTACAGATATTTGGCAGCAGTCTACTCCAGGTTAGTTTGAGTGTATTGCTTATCGCACTGAATTTTACTGTCTTATTGAGTCCCCACGGGATGCCGTCCTTCCCAAAATCATCCTGCGTGGGCTTCCCACAAGCAGAAGCTCTTCAAGAACAGCTGTAGTGTGGGTCAGTACCACGGGGTCCATCCATCCCCCAGGAGCAAACTGCTCCAGCATGGGTCCCCCATGGGTGGGCAGCAGGTCCAGACCTCCTGCTCCTGCATGGGCTCCTCTCCATGGGCTGCAGCTCCGGCCCGGGGCCTGCTACTCTGGGGGCTCTCAGGGGGCCGGAGCCTCCTTCAGGCCACATCCACCTGCTCCACCGGGGGCTCCTCCACGGGGTGGGGCTGCAGCGTGGAGATCTGCTCCATGTGGGACCCATGGGCTGCAGGGGGACAGCCTGCTCCACCAGGGGCCTCTCCACAGGCTGCAGGGGAATTTCTGCTGCGTGCCTGGAGCACCTCCTGCCCTCCTGCTGCACTCACCTGGGGTGCTGCAGGGCTGTTTCTCACTCCTCGCTCTCCCAGATGCTGTTGCACAGCAGTTTTTCTTCCCTTCCTTAACTCTGCTCTCCTAGAGGCTCACCCAGCATCGCTCCCTGGCTCAGCTCTGGCCAGTGGTGGGTGCCTTTTGGAGCAGCTGGATCTGGCTTTGCTCTGACATGGGGCAGCTGCAGGGGTCTGCTCACAGACACCACCCCTGCAGCCCCTCTGCTACCAAGCCGCTGCCATAGAAACCCAATACACTAGTCCCGCCTCCAGTTCAAAACAGGGCTGGGAGACATACCAGTCCTGTTTTCTTGAAGCCTATTTGTGTGTATAGCCATGGTGCTGTCCTTTTCTGCTTCGTGTCAGAAGAAAAATGCCACCTGGACAGAATTTTTAAGTGTGGTCTGAAGCCGTGAAAACTACAACACGCATGCGCTGTAGGTCTGAATCTGTCAGTTTGTGTGTGCATGTATGTTGAACTGACAGCATAGTTTCCTAAAAAAATAGGTAAAGAAGTTCATTCTGCACACTCTGTGTACATCATGGGATCATCCTTCATGAAGAGTAATGGAATACTGTCTTCTTAGTTGCTCTCCTTTCATCCTTCTTTAGAAAAACATTTTTTTTTTATTTTATTTTTACTTTTTTTTTTCTTTTTTTCTTTTTTCTTTTTCCTGGGAATATCTTTCCTGAGCTTTCTCTTTGCCACATACCCCGGCACTGTAGCTGTCCAAGTAATTCTTGTTTTTTGAAAATAAATACACTGTAGCTTCTGAATTCAGGAATCGTTTGGAGAGTTCAATCTCAGAGTAGCTTATAATTTTAATAGAACAAAATGCCTTGAACATCTGGGGAAATAATATGATCTTTTTCTAAATTGTTTATAATTATTAAATAACAAGCATAGATTCAACTGCTGGGTTTTCTGTTCAAGTCAATAATTCTCCATGTGGTACGATGAACAAATAGATGTGTGATATGTGTTATTCATAAATCTAAGGGAGTGTGAAAAATACTAATTCTACTTTTATTGACATAATTGCAATACTCTCAAATGGCATTTTAAAATATTTTTGATGGAGTTTAATGCAAATTTCAAACTCCTGTGTTTGAAAAATATGAGAGCACTTAATTTAAGAAATGTGTACTTCCCAACTACTTTTAAACTGAAAGCAACCCAACGCTCTTTGATGATGTTTTTGTGAAATGCGTTAGTTCATATACACACAGGTGCATGGACAAAAACACATTCATGCACATATGTTCCAGCATTGTATTTGATTTGTGCTCTCAGTCCCATGTGTGACTTTTACAGTTGTGACAGTGATTAAAGTTTATCAAATTCCTTTGGTGACTTGAACTCTCAGAAATCAACAAGAATGACTGATGCATTTCTTGACCTCACCTTTGGGGGAAAAATCCACTTCTCAAATCCCTTTCTAAACACAGGACTTTCTAAGCTGTCAAAAGCTTACTTGGAAAACAAATCAAAAAGAAACTGAAAAGTACAAAAGCATATACTGATTTTATTTTTCTCCTAGGTTAAGAGAATGCAGCTTTGTATGACTTTGTATGCAAACTATTATGTGAGAAACCCTCAAGCCATGTCCCATTATGGACAAATTTAGTCAATTTAAGACAGTTATTTCAATGTAACGTTTGACAAATAGTCTATAAAATATGAGTTGAAGGATAAATATCACCTAACAAGCATACTAGTAAATATTGAATCTTATAATTGTGACTAACCATTCTGTATAAGAGTTAACTGCTGGGAAAAATACATATTTCCTTAAGCTTAGAGGCTTTAGATCAGAACTAAAAATTGTCTTACCCCCAACCCACAGTCAAGCTCTCTTGAGGCTGGGTAGACTATGATTCCAAATTTTGTGCCTAGGTTGTGTTCAATTTCACCGTTTTTTGCCCAGTGAGCTTGCTTTTCATTCCTACGATTAAGTAGCTGAAACTGCAGAAGCGTCATTTTCTGCACAGCATTTAAAAACTAGCTTCTGTTTCTCTCCCTCTGGGTGCTTCCTGTGTTGTATCTGTATTGCTTTTACCCCATATTTGTTTCCCTCCTCTTCTTGACCCATTATTCTCCATGTCTATTGAAAGGATTCTTCCACAGCTCAAATTCAGCACGACAGCTCCATAGGAAAAACAGATAAAAATATTTAGAACTGATTTTTAAAGCCCTAAGACTATTTTAATAACTTTTATTTATTTATTTATTTATAAGTATTGTAATTATAAGTCTGTTCATGCCTTTTGCAAAACAACAACTATTTCTTTAGGGGAAGAATGTGGACATTTTTTCTGTGATGCTCAGGAAAATTAACTGTGAAACACTTAAGTCTGCTAGGTTATTCTTACGGGTATATACTTGAAAGTGTATACCTATAAGAGTATGAGTAAAAACAAATCGAAACACACACACACACACACACACACACAAAAGCTTTGTTAAAAAAAGCTCTTGTATATTGTAATTATAAAGTAAATTACAGTGAATACAGTGCAACATGTATTCATTTACGTGTGCACACAAGCACACATCAAATCATTAGTACCCAATATCCTGCTCTGTTTTCTCCTGAATGTTATAATTTTATACATAGACCAATACTGAAATATTAACTTAGGCAAGACTATACTGAAGTTGATGGCAAGTACTGAATTTTGAAACTAGACTTGTCTCTTTTATGCAGTAAAGGCCTTTCTACCCACTGCGACTATGTCTGTGATGCTTTTGGATGTGAATGGTGTTTGTAAAGGTTATAATTAGTATGCTGTAAATAGTTAAGATAAACTACTTGGGAATACAAAACTTGATTTTCTGACCACTGCAATTTCATGTTACTTATAAGCTTAGGATCATACTGTAACCTTTGGTCATTAGTTTGCTACGTAGAAAGGTCTTAATCTTGTTTTTAAGTGCTTCTATTTGACTCAGGGGTTCAAAAGAGATGTTACTTCTGTTTGAAATATTATAATACAACACAGTGAAGATAAGCTGTACTTCAAACTGCATTGTGAGACAAGATACTAATTTCAATGCAAAGGCCTGGAGATCAGGAAACCAAACCCTTTTATAAGCCAAAATGAGTTTCTTAGGCTAGATATTCAGACTAAAATCAGTAGGGAACAGGTACTCAGCATCTCTGAAAATCAAATGTTACATTGATAAGAATGTGTGAACCTAGGAATTAGTATCTCAGATCAGATGAATTTTGCAATTACTGTAGTTTCCTATATCTTACAGCAACTATTGTTTTAGAAATAAATCAATCAAGGAAACTTATGCTTGAAGCATGAAGTTTGATGTTTCCACATTTTTATTCTTACAAGGAAGACAGCGTTCTTTCTTATTAATTTAATGTACCACATTTCTCCATGCCTCAGCTGATTTCTTGTTGGTGAAGGAACATTGAATAGACTTTTCTCCAGCTGCAGTTCCTGCTTGGTGGAGGGTGACCTCAATGTCTGTGTTCTGCCCTTGCTCCTTACTTAGCACACAAGTCAGGTAAACTGGAATAAAAAGGGTATTCCTCTTTCTAAGGATGGACCTTTAAGATAGGGCTTTAGCCAGTGTTTTAGGAGTGGTCTCAGTTTTGTATTTGAGGCAGGGTACCTTTGAGACCTTGGATTAGTTTTTAGCTCTTCTGTGCCTCAGTATGTAAATTCTAAACTGGAGATAATTACATTGACGTTGGATCCTTGGAAGAATATTATGTGAGTTAGCAAAATAAAGAATAAAGAATGCAAGGAATTTGCATAGTCACAGTTAATCACATAACCTAAATGACATAGATTAATCTATATTTTAGTATGACATTCAGTGCTTTGAGACTGTATTCTCATAAAACCATGACATTTTTATTTGAAGTAAATATTATTGAGCAAATGTATATTCTCATGACTCAATGTCTTGTATCTTTTCTTGTCTGAAACAATTCTAGAGTAGTTATATGTAAAGTATTTTATATATATACACATATATATGTATATATACGTTTACGTATATATATACATACATATATAAAGTCCTTTACATATATACATATATATATATACACATATATATATGTGTGTTGTTTATGTGTTCCTGAGCATGATTGCATATGTTTCAGATTGGAAAAGAAGGAGATCCTGCAAAGCTGCAGATGAAAACACTAGAGATTGATAACTTCCTGACTATGCAAGGCATCCTTGCACTACTGTGATTATTGAAATTACACCAGTAATAGGAAATTTTAGGACAATGATTTTGCTGAAAAAGGGTACAAAAGTTGCAAGACTACTTGTTCCTGTATGATATGTTTCTACAGGTGGAAAGCCATATCATCTTTTTCCCCAGTCAGACACTCCTTTTCAGTTCCATTGTGAGCAGTTTCTCCAATATCCAATCATTCAGATATCAAGTTCCTGATGACTTATTAGACTCCAGCCAAACCAACAGCTATAAAGAGCCTTCTGTATGAGCAATTAGGTTGAGCATTTAACCTTCCCTGTGAAAAGGACAATAAAGAAATGTTAGTACTCAATAAAAGAAGGGAAACTCAATTTACTGTTTCACTGTTTCATTTTACTGTTTTCAATTTACTGTTTCATTTACATATTTATTTCACATATATGAAATATATAAAACTATAGGTTATACATATAACCATATAACAACTATATGTAATTCACATATATGGCTATTTCCGAGAACACAATGTGAAGGTATAGGAGAATGGAAGATAGGGTAAAATTAATGAGATCAAGAACTTTTCGGTTTCTGTCTAAGTAGTCTGTCTATATATACATGAAAAATAGGACAAACGGAAGATAAAAAACAAATATTCCACCTCACATCAGTATGCATTATTCTGTTCTGCTGAACAAATTGATGATTTGTCAACACATGCTCATATCTGTCCATATATCTCTTTTGTACAAATACTACTTTGCTAAGTGTGGACCACAAAAAACAAAGAAACAAAGAAACAAACCATTAAATGGATTTAATGGATGTCCAAAAACTGAACAGAAATTTGCCTGAACCACTATCCTGCTGTTATATACAAGGTCTGTCATAAAACAACAAAATTCTCTGTTTCTGTTTTTGTACTAGGAATATTATGTGAGAAATGGGAGTCACTGTATATTTGGACAGATAAACTTAAATTATCTTTTGTTTTCTCCTTTTTTTTTTTTTTTTTTTCACTGTCATTCTATTACATTGCCAATACTATAGAAATAAAAACTGTTCATTGTTCTGTCTGTGTTAGCTTATGTTTTATGACCATGCAAAGTCAAAGGAGGGAGCATTGTTAAACAAGTTTCATTGGAAACTTTCCTCTTGCTTTGAGAAATTTGTTTGTTAAACTGGGCCACAGAAATTGATAAAAGCATCTTATTATTGTTTGGAAAGCAGGAACCAGCAGCTAAAACATGACCTTCCTGGGGAAAATTAAAGGAGTGAATCACAAGATCTTTGTTGTCCCTCTCCTCTAATCTGAGTTACTTCATCTCCTTTACAGACATGCTAAGCATATACCTATAAAAAGTCTGTTCAGCTTCCAGTTTATACCTGTCTTAATGCATATTGCTTTTTCTAGTACATTCCCATTTGGCAACACCACATAGTACTTCCTAGTAGAAAAAGTTCTACAGCCCTTAAAGACAGATGAAACAGCCTGAGACAAGGGAGGCCGCTGATGCTGTTTGTCACCAGGTCCAACCAGTCACAAGACTGAAGATGCATTCCCAGTAGGCACATGAACCGTATGAAGTTTACATGGCAAGGTGTCAGCAGTGGTGGGGAGTTGCAGGGGTGGCTCTGTGAGAGGAGTCCAGAAACTGCTCCATGTCGGGTAAAAGCAAGATTCAGGTGGCTCTAAAAGGGACCTGCTGCTGGCAAATAAGTATGGATGCATATTGGAGAAGTTCTTGAAGAACTGCAGCATGTGAGAAGCCCACATGGGAACGGTTTGGTAGGGATGAGAGAAGAGAGTGATGATGAAGAAGCAGCAGAAATGAAGTGTTATGGACTGACCGCAGCCCCCATTACCTGTTCACCTGCACCACCTGGCGGGAGGAGATAGAAGAGGATGGAGAGAGGGCAGGTGGATTCAGTTTGCTTTTAGTTGTCTTTGCTCTAGTCTGTTATTAATAAGTAATAAATCCCACTTATCTCCAAAGCTTCATCTGTTTTTCCCATGACAGTAAGTGGTGAGTGATCTCCCTGTGCTTACCTCATCCCATAAACATTTTCTTTTTTCCATCATATTTTCTCCCCCTGTTCTATTGAGGAGGAGTGCATAGTGGAGCTTAGTTGCCTATTGGAGGTAAACCACCACATATACACAATGCATGCATATACACTACCTACCTATATACACATGTATATACATATGTACATGAATGGCTGCGCAGGTCACAGACACTTGGAGCACTCACATATACATAGACAGCACCAAGGGCCTCATCTGGCTTCCTCTCTGGGCAAAAGAGAAGTCCACTAGAAAGAATATGCATATACATGTATACGTACAATGCAGATTCCCTCCCGCAGCTGGGCTCTGATATTCAGTCTGTCCAATACCTGCCCCTGGGTCCCATTCTCCCCAGTTTCTGTCACCTGGACATACAAGCCTCTGAGGCTGCCGCCCTCTTCCAATTGCTGGCACAGACCTTATCACACAGCTGGCAAGGACTTTCCAGGTCCCCCTAGACAATCCTGCTGTGCTGTCACCCCTAGAAATACACAGGCACCCTCATTCCCAGAGCCAGCTCTTAGATAATCACTCATCACCTTGCTTCCAATCCAGTTTACTCTCTAATCAGCTGGCCCAGCTTGGTCTTTGGTAGTAGTCACACATTTGCACATTGCACTTTCTTCACTTGCTGCACTATAGACTTGGGCCTCCTAACCTCCTCCCATTGCTGCATTCGGACCCCATGTGGACACATATACATCAAACAGAGCCCCTTACCCAGGAAAGAGTTAGAAAGGAATTTCACAGGAAGACAGGACAGACTGAGCTGATCAGGTGCAGGACATAGCCAGACAAATGCAGTGATCAACAAACTATTTACATATGATCAGATCTTTTTATCACTTTATCCTTCTATTTTCACATTCTTATTCTTCTCCAAATTAGCTAAACACTTCCCTTGTCCTGCCTTTGCTTCCTCCCAATAACATCCTGTAATAAGTCCCATGTGATCCCCATCTGCTTTTCCCCTGAATCCAATTATGCGTCCCACCTCTAGGCAGCAACACACTGTAGTCCAGAAGGTGGATCACTCAGGATGATGAGTTGCACACCTTAAAAATGTGTCTGAGGTTCTACTTGGACAGCCCTGGGAGGGAGCCATACAAGCTTGTGGTTCCCTGGGAGTCCTTGATCTGGTTTCCTACCTGCCATTGTGCTCCTGTTCTCCTCTGGGCTTGTTGAGATGGTCCTCTGATGGACTGATGGCTCCTGTGATGCACCAGGATGCTCCTGTGATGCTCCTGTGATGACATGATTTGTTGTCTCCAGACTGCATTTGTGTGTGTGCAGGGAAGCATTTTTCTCATAGCCTAATAGACAGGACATCTGGAATCCACAGACAAGGGTGTAGAAAGTGGTGACTTCCACTTAGTCAGCTCCACTTCTATTACACTGGGTGTGAAATCAACAGGAAGAAGCTGGAAGACTGAAGGACATTAGCTGAGGGTATTCCTGTGTTCAACAGGATATCAGTGTTTGCACTGATGAAATCAAAAGCAGAAATAAACTGATGTGGGGAAAGGGAAGAATCTTCAAAGGAGATGTTACAGTCTTACTCTGAATGTTCTTAGATGATTTGATATTAACTTAGAAAGAGCATAAATATACCACAAACTGGAATGCTAGAATAGAATTAAACTTTGAAAAAAGCTGCAATTGATTCCAAAGCATGCACACGTGTGTGAAAATGCATGTGCACATGTAATTATTGTTTGGAACCTAAGATTTTTCCAGATATTTGGGTGTAAAAATGGAAGAAAGGAAAATGAAAGGCTAAATGGATGGAGTTTAAAAGTTGAAAAGTGGGAGACAAACATACTGAGCAGTGCACAGCAAGTGTAATCATCAGATCAGCTGCATCAACCTGACAGAGACATTTTATACTGGCTAATGTCCTACTGAAAGTACTAAACAAGAACAGGGAGCTTTGAAGCAATCCTTTGAATCCAATTTTAAGGATATTGCTGTTGTCTTAGCTGAACGACAAGTGCAAAGCTATCTCTTATAGGGATTAAATGCACTAGTGGTGAAAATTCAAAATAGATTCAAAGCAAAAAAATTGTTTGTTTTGATGTAATTTGTAACTGGTTAATGGAAACATTTGGAAGACTGATGCAATTTAACGTTTTATTCTTTTGTGTTAAATGACAAAGAAAGAAGGATATTTGGAAGATAATTTATGGGAGTACATTGTTTCTGAATCAGTCAGGTTTTAAATTGTGGCCACTATTGTTGATACTGAAGTGTTACATGTAATGAGCAAAATATTTTTTTTGTAACTGCAGATATGTTATGTGATAAAGCGATGAAACTAAAGCTTTTCCTCAAATTCTGTACATGCTACTTACAATGAGAAAGAAATTGGAGGAAGACTTTTGGAATTTTAGCTATGATTTAGCTTTTTTTGAAATAGAGTTTGATAGCTTTCCCTGTAAGTAAACTAAGATCTTATTGGTGCCTGGAGGAAAAAGCAAAAGAAATCAGACTGGATCGCCAGTTTGTACACATGTGGGATGACAGAACCATAGTCAGTTTGTTTACAAATATCTTGAAAAATAGCACAAAATTATTTCCTTCATAAGAAGGGTGGCTTTGCTTTTCCAGCATGATAACACTCTCTTATTTTCCCTGACCATGTCTTATAAAACACAGGTACACCATTCCTTCCACAGCACAAAGAAATTGTTAGTATGAACAGAAAATCAAAGCATAACATTGAAGGAATAAACAAGCAGCAGAAAGTGACTTGTCTGATTGAAAATAACAGATATCCTAGGGAAAACAGAATCAAAAGATGAAAGCACAAATAGAGTTTGGCTACAGAACCAACATAGTGGCTAGATATGAAAATACAGATTTATAGATATTATCTAAAACCTTAATTTCAGAAAAGACTCATGGAAATTTACCTTGATTATGGTATATCATAGGCCTGGAATTTCATACTCTTCCAACTAGATTGGTTACGACCTAGCTTATATGAAAACAATATAAAAAGTTGATTTAATAATAATGCTGGAAAAAAAAAAGGCAGTTTAACAACGGTGTTCTAATATCCATTTACCTGTATTTGCTCTAGCCTTGGAATTTCTATTATGGCTTTCAGTGTTAGGTCAAGCAGCTTACCTTGAATTAGTTCGTACTGATTATTTTGTTGTATTTAGTTGAACTAAAGTTACAAAGTGGTTTACTGGCTCATATTACTTGAGAATCTCAATTACATGAGAATATTATCCATTTCTGTAGAATGGATAAAGATGGGAGAGGCATAACACAGCTCTGCTTAGAGTAAATTTCCCCAAATGTGTCAATGAGCCATCAGTGCTAATGGCAAGTTTCTGATTTATAGAAGTTGGGAATTGTAGCAATAATGACAATACATTATATGCATCATTTCATATATCTCTATCTGTATCTGTATATATATATATATATATATATGTATATATATCTTTGCACCAGAATGACTGTCATCTCTGTACTAGAACTATAGTTAAAGGTATTGGTTTTCTGATTGTAAGTATGTAGAGCTTTTTGCCCAGTACTAAGAAGCAGAAGAAGTAATCAGTCCATCAGTCTCATCCATCTCCATCTCATCACTGAGAACTCAGCCACAAGTATTTTATAAATTCACGATTTTCAACACAGAAAAAGTATCAATCCTCCTATAGGTGGAATTATTTACTATGCATAAGAATGACATGTAAATGTTTTGTCTGCTCTAATTCAGTGTTCAGAGGAGTGAGAGAGCTCTGTGATATCATCATGATAATTTCCGTAAGATACACACTAAGAGCAGGAGACAAATTTCTGACTTTTCTACCCAAAGTAATCTTGGACCAATTTCTTTAATTTCCTCAAACTGTAAAGTTGTTTCAGAAAGTTGAAGAATCTCAAAAAGTCCCCGTGAATCAACATACAGTTGTTTACCCAGTCTGCAACTATTCTGCTAAATGTCCAAGTCTGTCTGCTGTTTGTACAAATGTAAGTAATTCTTTCAATAGCACCTATTCTATCTGGCCACTTTACTCAGAATGCACGCTATGAGCATCCATTTTGAAAACAATTTAACTGTTGGATGGATTTGTTGACTTTGATTCTGATTTATTCAGATAGGTGCATGCTGAGAACATCACTTAATATTTATACTTGGCTGTTAGTGTGAGATAAAAATTGAGCTTGCCTTATGCACTTACAGAGGTAGTCCAGATTTATGTTGTATAGGCTAGTACTATAGTTCTACAGTGTTTTACCTTATAGAGATGAGGTTATCTGACATAATTTTATGTAGATAAACTTTTACTTTTGACTTATTGGTCGTAAAGTCAGAATTCATAAGCAGTTCTGACCTAGCTGTGGGACTTTTATTGCACTTCATTTATCATTAAATGGAAGGGACAGGTACCATCAGCAAAGTCTATATTTTCAGGCATTCCAGCTTCTTCTCCTTATATTTCATATTTCTAGGCTAGAAGTCTCATGGAAAATGAAAAATGTCAATAAGGACAATGATGAGAAGACACGACACACCTTTGTTTAGCTGTAGTAGTGCCCACTAAACAGGACTGATCAATTCACAGCACACTTGATATCTTCTTAAAAATTACAGAAAATATAGGTATTTTCATGAAGGAATCAGGATTATCTGCTGATATTAAAAAGTTTCAGAAAACTGAAGAAGGGGTAACTTTCACTTGTTTTGTGTAGTGATAATATGTAACATAAAGATGGCTCATAAATAGGTGGACTGGAACTATCTCCTCAAGTTCTGTAGCTGGGATTTCAGTTCAGATAACTCTGAAAAGGAATCTTTTGGGATGGCAGTAGGGACTGTGGCAGGGATAATATGACTACTGCACTCATTACTTACAGCCTCTTTCTAGACAAAGCATAGGTAATTCCTTTCCGCTTCAGTTTCCTGCACTTGATTGGACCTTTCATACTTCATAGCTGTCTTGAATAATTTTCTGATAGTTGTTTTTTTAATGTTTTCCAGACCAAAATTTCATCTTTATAATTTCATAATTTTTTTTTATTAAATTTAATTTAAGATCAAAAGTACTTGTCATTCCATTTGCTCTTCAAGGTACGGTGAATCTATTTCCATGATTGTCTTCCATTTCTGCTACAGCTGTGATTGAAGTTAATATGACTTTTTTGGTTTAGTTTAGAGCTTTGGCCTCCCTTTACAGAATTATTCATAGAATCATAGAATCATAGAATCATAGAATCATAGAATGGCTTGGGTTGGAAGGGACTTCAAAGATCATCTAGTTCCACCCCCCCTACCATAGGCAGTGATGCCTCCCACTAGATCAGGTTGCTTGGGGCCTCATCTAACCTGACCTTGAACATCTCCAGGGATGGGGCATCCACAGCCTCTCTGGCCAACCTGTTCCAGCGCCTCACCACCCTTTGACTGAAGAATTTCCTCCTAACCTCTAATCTAAATCTCCCCTCTTTTAGAATAAAACCATTCCCTCCTTGTCCTGTCATTATCTGACTGAACAAAGAGTCACTCTCCATCTTTTTTATAAGTCCCCTTTAAGTACAGAAAAGTCGCAATGACGTCACCTATGACCCTTCTCATCTGTAGGCTGAACAGCCCCAGCTCTCTCAACGTTTCTTTGTATGAGAGTTACTTCAGACCCTTGATCATCTTTGCAGCCCTCCTCTGGACCTGCTCTAATAGCTCCACATCCTTCTTGTGCTGGGGGCTCCAGATCTGGACACAGTACTCCAAGTGGGGCCTCACTTGGAGTGATTGGCAGTTGAAGTCCCCCATCAGGATGAGAGCGTGTGAGTGCAATGGTTCATGTAGTTGAAGCAAGAATGCCTCATCCACAGTCTCCCTTGATCAGGTGGCCCGTAGCAGACCCCAGCCACAAGCTGTTCTTTCTTGTTGTGGTCTTCAACTCTCACCCACAAGCTCCTGCACATGGCTGTTTCTCAGAGGAAACTCTTCACAATCAATTCCATCCCTAACGTAGAGTGCAACACCTCCTCCCTTCCTTCCCTGTCTATCCCTTTTGAAGAGTTTGTAGCCCTCTATTCCAATGTTCCAGTTATGTGATCCATCCCACCATATTTGGTGATAGCAATCAGGTCATATTTGTCTAATTGCATCATGGTTTCCAATTCCTCTTGCTTGTTTCTCATGCTGTGTGTGTTGGTGTAGAGGCACTTCAGCTGGGCAATCGGTGGTATCACATTTCCAAAACCCTTCCTGACTGTATTGGGACGGTTCACAAGTATTTTCCTGATGTTACTTAGAGTGATACAGTTCTCAGGCATGTTCTCTTCACTCAGACGTTCATCCCCTTCCCCTGCCGCATCTCGTTTAAAGACCTCCTGACAAGCCCAGCCAGCTTACTGCCCAGAACACTCTTGCTCCACCTGGTCAGCTGCACCCCATCTGGTATCAGCATGCCCGGTCCCTCAAAAGTGCATCCAAGGTCATAGAACCCAAATCCTTGGGCACAGCACCAGCCTTACAGCCAATCATTCACTCAGCTCATTTGTCTCCTTCTTCCTGGGTCCCAGTCATGAGCTGGGAGGACAGAGGAGAACACTACTGGCACTCCTGATCCCTTCAACATCTTTCCAAGGGCCATAAAATCATTTTTGATATTGCAGAGTTTCCTTGTCACAGCATCATTTGATCCTACTTGAAAAAGTAGGAAGGGGTCTTTGGGACCCACCAGGCTTGGTAGGTTCTTCATGATATCACAAATATGGGCTCCAGGCAGGCAGCAAACCTCTCTGGAGAGATTGTGTGGATGGCAAATGGGAGCCTTGGTGCCTCTCAGAGAGGAGTCTCCAGTGACTAACAACCTTTGTGCCTTTGTAGCACTGGTTTTGATGCAGTTGGGAGACTGAGCCAACTTCATGTGGTCGGCCTTTCTGAGTTCCCTGTGCGTGGTCTTTCTGAAGTCTTCACTAATTCTCCTGGAGTCTCCCCTCTCCTGCCTTACAACCTCGTATCTATTGTGCAGGGGCACTTCAGGGGTGGGGGAAGACTCCTCCTCCATCTCCGATCAGAGACAAGGGTCCACTCTTCCTTGTCCTGTGAGTCTTTTGAATGTGTTTGTTTTGGGCTGCACGTTTGTTTCCCTACCTCTTGCCTAGACTTAAGTCAGGGCTGTTGCTTGGACCATGACAGTGTATAATACCATTTGTCAATCTCCCACTCAGATTGCCGAATGCTATGCTGCCTGGTGAGCTCCTCTCACAACTGAGCAACCTGTTGGAAGAGCTCATCCAGCTGGGCACACTTGCAGCCATGGCACTCCCCTCTGCCTTCAGGCCCCAGGGTTACTTCCAGAGACTGGAGCTCCCAGAACTGAGGGTCTGGGCCACTCTTTCAGTCCTTGGGAGGTCTGTTTGGGTGGAGGCATCTGCCCGGGGAGGTTGTAGCCCTTCCATCTGGGTTTCAGATGCAGGTTCAGCGGGTGGACACCATTTCTTCAGGAGATATTCCTTCCCAGAACACAAATATGACCAACTCTGCTCGTCCTGCCTGCACGCACTGCCGCGCAAACTGCCGCGCCACGCCCTGACTGACGCACCACGCCCTGTTTGCCTGCCCTGGTCACCATGCTCCTGGTCACTTGTGCGCCCCAGGGGCTGCCTTTGTATGGCAGAAGGGGCCACCCACACCTTATTAGTAGCCACCATTGCACAGGCTGCCAGTTCCAGGCCACTCCCTTGGCTGCCTCAAATGGCCTCAATGCAGGAGAACCCCTGCACGCTGTGATCCCTGTCTCTGCTGCAGAATACGTCTGCCCTGGAGCCCAATAGCCTGTTGTTATTGATGATCAACATGACCTTTTCTTTCCAATTTTTCTAATAATTTCTTTTTTCTCTTTTGGCAATGACTTACCCTGCTTTTTCAGGGGGAGTTCAGATTTTTACTGCTGGTCTTTTCTTATACAACTCCAGTTTGCCGCAGCCATATCAACATTCGTCATTCTAAATACCAGTTAACACAGATACATATCTAAATCTGTAAGAAGGCCATGAGGAAAACAAAACAAAACAAAACAAACAAACAAACCAACCAAACAAACAAAGCAAAAAAACTAATTTAGAGACATTTGAATATTAAGTTGTGAATAAACTTTAGAGAGTACTCTGCAGAATATTAAGGCAGTCTTCCTGTCCATGTCAGAGATCAGATATCTATTTTGTGTGTGTAGAACGACTAACGTATTTATAAGGAAGGCTGCTTAGTAGTGTCAAGGCAGCTTCAATGGTTAAGATAGTGTCATTTTTAGGAAGTAGGCCCTAAAATGAATCAAAGCCAGCTAGTATTTCTGCTGAGCTTAATGGGTTCATATTTACTGTAAGTGTGCACTTATTTACTCAATGATTAAAGTAGAGTCATCATATATCATGCAGTGTTTCAAAATTTTGAGTGCAAAATATTTTGGTAGTATGAATTTGTTGTTTAACATGTTTTGTTTTAGAGTGTGTCTGTGTATACATTCCTCTGGATTTTTATTGCTCCATATGAATCTTATTTTAATATAAGACACATTACAAAATCTATTTATGTCCAGGGAATAGTTAACTCAATATCAAGAATGAATCTTACATTTAGTACAGAATTTCACATCTATTTACTTTAACTAAATTTCACTTTTTTATTTTTCTAGAATGAAACAAACAAACAAACAAAAGAGCCACAGAAACAAACAAACAAACAAATAAAACACCAGAAGAAAAACAATGAATTTGATCCACTCTAGTGTGTCAGTTTATGTTATTATTTTTTCAAAAGTCCCTGGACAGTTACTTGATATTTGCAGAAATAATTGTACATTATAACTTTCAGTAAAAGTTTTCTGTCTTTTTAGATATCACATCTGGCATCAGGTGTTTATTTTGTAGTTTTTCTTCTTAAAACTTTCAGCTTCACTAGTCAGAAGCTGAGATTGGTATCTCAGACAACTTTTTAAATATAGTAGAAGGAATTTAGTTACAGTTTTTTGTCTATTTATTTACATTAACTAGGACATCTGGAACTATGTTATAACGTTTCAGAACTATATTTTTCCACAATGACCAATCCCCCCCGATTTTAAAGTTAGTTCCTCAAAACTATGAGTTCCTAAACATATGTTATACCCTAACTTATATTTTATCACTTATGATTTCAGATTATGAATCACCATGAATTTATGGGAATAAAGACGTAAGTATAGTTGGACCTTACTGTACTAGTGAGAACTATGTTATCTGTTAGATTAAGCTTAAATTAATTTCATCTGTACATAATTATGCAAAATAATTCAAGAATTCTGTTTTAGATTGCACTTTTTTCTTCTGTAAACTGTCTCCATGGGAAGCAAAGTGGGAAACTTGAGATATATGGAAATACTGAACTATCTTTTGGTTAAGACAATAGATGATAAAGTCTAAAATTGCTCACTTAATTAATTTCAAGGAGGGGAATGGAAATCAGTGATCACTAATTTAATTGAAAAAAAACACAACAACAATTTCTAAAAATAGCTGTTGTGCTGTGTACTATTTTAACATAATAAGTACATTATAATGGACATTCCCTTTTTTGATCAACTTTCTTTAGAAAGTTCAATTAAATGTTGTCATTCCAAGTTACAAGTGATGAACAGGAGGCATTACAAACAAGAGGACGTATTTCTAACAAGACATCTCCGAGACAAGAAAAGCAGCCAAAACTGGGAATGAACACTGCAGTTCTTTTTAAGAGTGTGTAAGCAGTAGGAGCTACATTTCATAACAGAAGGATATTCAGCAGCCCCACTGAAATACAGTTTTGGTCTGAAAGTACTAGATACAAGTGAAAAATAAATGCTGAATGTGCTTGTCAGAAAACATTTCCATAATCCAAATCTCCTTAACTGGAGAAATTGGTTTGGTTAATACAAGACATGGCAGTTAAGAACAAGGTCAAAAAATGTCATAGACATTATGGCATAGGTGATTTCACTGCCTAACTTTTTTTAATGCTTCCTATTCATAGTGGAATCCACAACCCAGAGTGAAATACCCAAGTCAAATGCCTTTCTTAGCCAGTGCATGGTGAGAATTAGGAGCTTTAGCACGCTGTTCTAAAAATTTAGCATTCAGAGCAGGGAGCTGTCTAGACATTACAAATAAGAAATACTGAGTATATGTTAATGACTGCCACTATCTGCATCCATTCTAAGTAATCCACCCTTGAAGATGGGTGCCAATTCTGATTCCTTGAAGTGTGAAGCAGACAAATGTGCCCAATAGAAGTGCCCCAACAGGAGGGAACTATCTTACCGAGACAGAGGCACTTCTGGGTATGTGAAGAAGTGATACTGTAGGAATTTTGGAAAGATAAGTAAAAAAATGCAGCTGCTTATGGTGTTTACAAGGCCTTTATAGTTAGCCAGGAGGATCATTGATTTGCAGGTATTTCAATTTCCACTGTAAGCATCTGGGTCTTTATGGTCTGGCTGCAGGTTATTTTCAGCACTATTATAGAAGGCACGGCACAGTGGAACTTAGTTTCTCTGTGGGATATTGTATTAGATCATCTACTTTAGCAAGAAAATGAATTTTAAACAACTGTTATAATAATTGGCATCTATCAGGTAATTATGCTATCCAAAAGATATCATTCCTTCCCTCTACATAGCTCTGTGTATGCAGGAGAAATAGAAAGAGAAGATTGCCCCAAAATAGCAATCAAATTCCTTTGAAAAACAAACTGTGGTTATGGATAACTCTGGTTAGGTTAGTGACATATTATTTTTATTCAAACTTCCGAATTTTTGAAGTTTCTGCTTCAGAAATTCTTTTCAGCTGCTACAGGGCAAAAAGACTTTGAACCAAAGATTTGGTAGGTTACAAGTCTTTCAGTTCACCTTTGCATACACTGTTAAAATACATAGTAAGATGTAATAAGCAATATTCTGAAAGTGACTTTCAGTTTGTAAGTCTGATAACAATAATAGAGTGTTATCTTGAGATTGTATTCCCAAGAGTTCTATTTCTTATTTCAGTTCCAGTGTCCTTGCCTCTGATTAGGGTGTCTGTTTTAGCTGATCATTGTGTTAGCTGTGTACTGTAATACCCTGAGGGAACATCTGAAACACACAGAACTAACAGACACAGACAAGAAGGTAATCTTCATCTGTTAAATTGGGAAAACTATTACGTATAGTGTTTCTCTTACATGTGTGGACAAGGCAAAGTGGAAAGATTTGGATTATTTTGTTACACTTTATTTCAGCAATAGCTGTTTTTCATCTGTGAGCAAAAATGCCTCATACTAGACTATGATCATGAAGGCAAGACGAAAAAGCATAATGTAAAATATTAAATTTTAGTTCATCATAGTAGAATGTACTACTTGTTAGGAAAGGACGTCTAACTGTTTTTTCTTGAGTGTGAAGCATAAGAGGGATAGTTATCCACTGTTTTGATGGTAACAGTTATGTGATAAATGGCATAAAAATAATCCTGCCCAATGTCATTAACATATGTACATAGTCTGTACATCATAGATTATCTTATGAAATACATTAACTGCTCTTTTATGACCCAATTCATAAACAAGAGAAAGTCTAATCTCTATTTTTCACTATCAACCTTGATTAAAATATGTGAACTGTGTCTAAGACATGTAAGCACAGACATGAGTGCAATCCAGACCCTTTCTTGCTGCTAAGCATTTAATTATGTTATCAGTTGATCTACTATCATGTGACACCTGTGACACCAATAAATATCCTAGCTACAGTTTAATATGGAGTTTACTGAAATATATGATGACTAAATACCATATGCTCTGGAATCACAGAATATCCTGAGTTGGAGGGGACTCACAAGGATCACCAAGTCCAACTCTTGGCTTCATACAGGACCACCCCCAAATCAGACCATATATCTGAGAGGGCTCTCAAAATGCTTCTTGAATTCTAGCAGGCTCAGTGCCATTACTATTTCCCTGGGGAGCCTGTTCCAATGCCCAATCTCCCTCCTGATGAAGAACGTTTTCCTAATATCCAACCTGCTGTTTCAATTCCTGCAGTACCTAGAATTAGCAGAAACAGAAGTTATATTCTGAGTTACAAAGAATGCTTAGGAGAAATGGTTGAAAGATGTGCTTCATGCAGAATGTTTGGATTGACCTGAAAAATGTTTCTCTACTATTACTTTTTTTTTTTCTCCTGACCATCACTATTTTAATTTTTCTTTAACAGAATACTGTAAGATTTCCCCCTTGCATTCTTTATTTTACTAATAGTACTTATATGCATGCATTATTTAATTCATTAACAGTAATTCTCATGTCTGGAGGAAGTACACCATGAATAAAAATATATTATTGCTAAACAGATGTCAGAAACTAGTGGAGGAGTTGTCAAAGAACACCTGGCATCTACCTCACCTACTAACACATCAAAAAAAAAAAAAGATGGACAGTGTTGAAGTTATTCTAAAGAAGCTGAAAAGCATCACATTTACAGTAAGCAATTTTGTTTCATAATTTTATTCTTGTATTTTGTTTTAAAAACACCACCTACACAGCTAATGTTTTCCCCTTTCCCTCTGTCTTTGTTCTCTGAGCAAATTCATGAAATTCCAAAATTCACCAAAATATTCTGTTGATACTGTTATTTATCAGCAAGGGATCTGCACAGATATGTTATGAACCAAGAGACTGAACATAATAAATGTATATTAAACGTAACTGTTCACAAAATTCCAAATTCTTTGGCGTCTATAGCCTCTTGTATCATAAGTCTCTTGATGGAGGAAAAAGAGCGTAAAAGAGCTGTTGCTTTATCTAGTTCAAAATGAAAATCAAAGCACATATGTGTTATCAGATATAGTGCCATAATGAACTGATTTCTGATTATTTAAACTGAAACAAAATAGAGTTTCATAAAATTTAAGAAGGTTAAGTGTAGGAGCTTCCCTTCACTGGGGAACCATGCTCTTTTACCTTCTTTTCTGTAATCAATTGCTTTTTTTTTTTTTTTGACTAGTACTTAATAAAGAGAGAAGAGTAGACATGAGTTTGCCAGACTCCAACAGGTGTTAAGGCACAAACATTTAACAGTTGTTCAGCTTGTGAGACACAGCTGCTATTATTTGTTTCCCTTTTTCACTGCTATTTCAACACCGGTGAGTTGGTTCTGTACTTTCAAACACCTGTTTTGTTTTTTTTTTTTTTTTTTTTTAAGTTTGAAAGGGCTAGTGTCTTACAGCTATCTCATGCAACTAACTAGATGGGCACATGGGAACAAATTTGCAAAAGGAAGAGAAGAAAACAACAGTGAAATGAAAACACAAATATTATGAAAAAAGAAAAAACACAAAGAAACCACAAACCTACACTCTTTATACTCTATACTCGTATACTCTATACTCTTGCACTCATTTAGAGGATACAGATTTTGTGTCTTCTAATCTGTTTGTATAATTCCTTACAGACTTCTTTATATGTGGAGGATCCTAGGATGCAGAAGTATTATTTTCGCATAAAGATCTAATTATTGTCAGGCTCATACCAACTGGTTCAATAAAATAAATATATAAGGCATGGAGCCCATTCTCTTTCTCTCCATTTTTAATTTTTGCATTAGGATGCAGCTTGTTGTTGTGGGTAGAGCAAAGTGCATTGACCTGTAAAATGTGATAATTTCTCAATGATTTTTTTTTCTATAGAAATGTATCAGAGTATTTAAAAATATGTCTTTAATGTGGAAAAATGTACAAAGTATATGTAGAATTCTGAAGATTATAAAGGAACTGGAGAAGATTTTTCAGAATATTACTCTTCCTCCTACAGTGGCATCAGACATGGTGCCATGATTTTCAAAGGTTCTCAATCATTTTAACTCTGACAACAAAAACAGTAAAAAAATTTTAGGACTCGTGGCAGTAGTGTCCTTTATCTCTTTACCAGTGTAACATATGAATACACTGCAGCCTCTGTCTTTAACAGTGCGATGTAGAAAAATATACTGTGTCAATAATATACATGTTATAAGACTGCAACTAGTACTGCACTTGAGAACTAAGCTATTAAAAGCTACTGTTTAGTATACCCCATAAACTGCAAATTTTCCTAAATATACTGAAACACAAGAGAAAATATGGTTAATTGGACTCAAATGATACTTATATTACTTCCTAAACATCTAACGAATGGAAATTAAATAGTTAAATAGTTAATTAATTAATTAAACTATTAATTAAATAGTACATCTACACCAAATTGTTATACAAAAGGCAAAATTCTTTACACATTCCTGAAGAAATATATATATATATACATATATATATATATCTATGACGTGTTGGCAGTATATATACTATATATATATACACACTATATATACATATACGTACTGTATATAGTATATATATAGTGTATATATATACTATATATACGTACAGCATATATATATACACACTATATATATAGAGAGAGTGTATATATATATAGTATATATATAACACATCAAATTTAGCCTCCTTGACTGGAAAGAGAAAGATATTTTTGATAGATTTGATAGATTTTAGCAGATTTGATAGATTTTAGCAGGCTTTGTGGGATACAGTTGGGTGAATTCTGGTTTTACTTTTTTTTTTTTTTTTCAGGAAAAACATCTGCATCTCTGAATGTGCTTTATCTGAAAGAATTCTCTTGAGCTTCAATCCAAAATATGAACATAAGTAATTTCTATTTTAATCTTTATCAATATCTCTATATCTCTTCTTTTATAGCATTTTTTTTTTTAAATTGCAGGGCAAAGTACAAGTTACAAACAAATTGCAAGTTATAAAATAAAAGGCAAGTGACTACTTGTTCAACCCATGAAAACTAAGAAATCGCTTGACTCTTTTTCTCTTTTTTCTTTTCTTTGGTTTCAAAATTTAACTGGAGACCTGGTAACTCTATACTTTCTTGCTCAATTTTGTATAAACACAAAGCTTTTTAATTATTCATTTGTCTACATAGTCATTTGCAACCCAGCAGAAAAAACACCATTCTAGTCAAAGCTAATATATCAGAGCAGGACAATCAACTGAAATGGGAGGAGTCAAAAAAAAAAAAAAAAAAAAGGTCTTCTAAATAGTTTTAAAAGTGTAAATTAAGCTTTAATCATCACAGCAATAAAGGTTGTTATTCACAGAGAGTAAATCATTTTCAATTGTTACATTGACTGCTGACCTGAAATATTCATGAACAGTTCTGCAGGTTTCCTCAGATTTCTAATGTTCAGTTTGGAACCCATTACTTTCAGTGAAATGGTTGTAACAATGGAATATTCCCCATTAGTTAATATTTCCAAAAGTGTGCTGTGTACAGTATACACCAAATGCTGTACACACCTGCAATATTGGTAATCACCAATCTTGCCAGAGTTCATTGTGTTGGAGGGAAAGTTGAGGGCATATAGTTCACCCAGAAGAACATGCAGAAAGAAACATGATTTCAGGAGAATCTGAGGAGTTTGAATGAAAAGGAGATGGAACAGTTTCTAAGCACACACATAGCAAGAGAACAGATACAGAACAAGGGCTAGCAGCCCTTCAAGGCTGGTGCAGTCTGGTTTTATTTTTGTCTGAGACTAGAACTGAGATGTAGGAACTTAGAAGAATCTGAAAAAGCAAAGTGCCATGGGGCACATTAATGGCATATTTTGTCAATTTCAAGAAGATTTGGGTCTTATCTACTGTCTCTACACCAAATTTTTGTGTGTCATTCAACATCTATATCTGTGCTACACCCCTGCCATGCTTACTGACTGTTGGTGTAAATAAAAGCTTATGATCAGTGAAATCCTCTACACAGTTCTTATTCTCTAATCTTACAATAGCTATGGCAGAACTGGAAAAGCTTCAGAGAAGGACAGAAAGAGTGGTCAAAAGTAAGGACTAGCTTTCTCAAGAGGAACTGATACTTCAGCCTGGGGGGTGGGGGAAGATGATTTAAGGAAGATACAATTAATATTTACAAAATCATGAGTAACATGGAGTGGGTAGCTAAAAATTACTTGTTCATTTCTTTTGCTGTATTAGGTAATAGGAACCTGATATGGAAAAACAAGCGAACAAACAATCAAGCAAACAAAAACCACACCCCCAGAGTAGATAGTTCCTTGTGAAAGAAGTTTACCTGTGTGGAAACAGCACACACACACAAAAAGTGTGTATTAGACATTTACATGATTCTCCAAGAAGACTGGACAGGTATTTGGAAGAGAAGTATGAGATATGAACTACAGACATTCTCTGTATCAGAAAACCCTACAGTATGAATAGCTGAAAATAGGTAAAGTACTTGATAATTATGTATATATATGTATAAAATATATATAATATAGATATACACATATACATGTATTATATAGTACACACATGCATATATATATAATATATTTATATATATATATATATAATCACTCTTCCTGAGGCAGCCATCTATCGTCAATGCCAGAAATCAGATATTGAGCTAATTAAGCTCTTTTTTCTGATCCAGTTTTTGTTCTTACAATGTTGGAAGGAAAAAAAAGGAAGAGGCACAATAAACCATGAAAATTGTAATAAGTACAGTCATCTCATTAAGAGTGTAGGAGGACATGAGAACTGAATTGTAGGTGGGAAGAAGCAGTGTTGTGACAAACCTTAAAAGTGAGGAGAAAAAGTTAGAACTTTCCAGTTAAGAGAAACCAGGAATGGGCTGTAAAAGAAGAACTAACTCACTAAGTGCAGCAAGAAAATAATACGCTTTTGGCAGCAGCAAATTTGATGTGGTGAAAAAGAGTGAACAGGGATGCAGAGGAGGACCGCAGCAAGAGCAGTACATCATACACACAAGAGAATTATATTCTGTAAGAGAAAATGGAGACCTTGAGGTGAGCTGCTGCTAATCATACTACTTCCTGTTAAAGATTCTAGATAGTGAAATTCAAGAGGCACTTCTTTTATTACAATTAGAATACTACACCTGGGAACACAATGTGTTTGATTCTGGTTTCATAACAAAATTAGGTCTTGATATGTTTGCATGTAATACTAGAATTACTACCAGTAATCTAGATGAAATCACACCTGTGTTTTTTTTTTGTTGTTGTTGTTCTGATGATGAAAATATGAAATACATAGAGATACTTACTCTTAAGAGGAAAAAAAAAAAGTGATATATTTTGCCAGTCATCTTTCTAGTTCTCTGATTTCAGAACTTTGTTCGTCAGGATTTCTATTACACCAGATAAGCTATAAACACTGGGTAAAGTCTGTAAGAAAGAGTTGAAGAAAAAATGTCAGAAGCTTCAGATTCCTTATTCTGGAATGCTGAGAATTAACGCTGGCTCCCAGGGGGATTTTGACTTAGGAAAAATGTATTTTCCAACGAGAAAAATTTTGGTAGCTTCAGAAATTTAGGCTTTGAATATGCACATATCATAGCTCAAGTAGAAAGTTAGCAGATTTACTTTTGACTGGCATAAATTTACATCTTCTGGAAAGAAGAATTGTGAATTTGCATACCTTAAAATTGTTGATAGTTAAAGAATTGGCTACTACAACTGAATTTCAAAGCTGTATGATTTGTAAATGATGTTACATAATTGACTTCTGTCTTAGGGCTTCTATAGCTAAATAACATTTGTAATGATTGATGTCTCACAATTTTTCATTATTTTGTAAATAGTTGTATAAAATGTGCTTGTTTAAGATGCACTAGTGTCTACATGAAGCACCAACCAGAAAATGGTAGTCTAGCGTGTATAGTTTTGTCTGTGTCATAATTAACATAATTAAAACCAAATTATGGAGCTCTTTTAATTGGCTGGCACTGTTTAAATTGCAGATGAATATGAAAATCAGTAAGGGCTAGGTTTGATGGAAAAATAGCTTCAGGATAGATATATTCTTTTTTTTTTTTTTTTTTTTTTTTCAAATATTCTTGAAGATGTAAACCAATACTAAATGTTTAGTGTGATATTGTAGTCTCCAGCTGTTTTGGCTGCTTATATCTCTGTAAGCCCTTCACATGGAAGTCACATTTGATCAACCTGAGAACTCACTACCATGGAATGAATGTCTTATAAGGCAAGAGGACAACAGTGGGTATCGACTAACGGTGGATAACAGATTTTTAATACTAAGATCCTCACAGACCTGCTGTTAAAGTACGGCTGGATGAGCAGACAGTGATGTGGACTGAAAACTGTCTGAACAGCTGGGTCAGTGGTTGATGATGAGTGGCACAAAGGCTAGTTGGAGGCCAGTAACTAGCAGCGTATGCCAGGAGTCAATATTGGGCCTAATCCCACTTTATATCTTCATTAATAATCTGGATGATGAGGTAGAGTGTACCATCAGCAAATTTGCTGATGACACAGAATTGGGAGGAGTGGCTGATATACCAGAGGGTCATGCTGCCTTCCAGAGAGACCTGAGAAGGCTACAGAAATGGGCAGACAGGAACCTCACGAAGCTCAACAAGAAGTGCAAAGTTCTGCACCTGTGGGACAACAACCCCAGGTACCAGGATGTGCTGGGGGCAACCCAGCAGAAAAGCAATTTGGCAGAAAATTTCCCATGGCTATGATTGTAAAAGTAATGAATTGTACACCTCTATTTACTTAAAAATTATCCTGTGTTTCACACAAGAATATGCACATATTGATAAAGCAATAACACAATATGGAATCTGTTCATTAAAAGTAGTAATTCCTTCAATGGCTGGTGAGAATACTTTGAGTTAGGATGTAATCTGGAATACTGTTCCTTGTATCTGTATTTATCTTAAGATGTATACATTTCTTCCAGCCAAGATGTTTCTCGTCTTTAACATTTTCTGTCACAAAAGAGCAGTTTTCCTCTGGATTGGCACATCCCAGTTCACAATACATTTAAATATCATTTCTAGTATTCTGAATATCCTGCAAAGTACTGGCAGTTTCCAGTCACTCATCAGACTCTAAAATACTGAGAGCTGCCCTTTCAGAAGAAGATAAAGCTGAAGGTACATACTGTCATACAGATCTGACATATCCAGCTGGAACAAACTCACAGTTCTAATAAAGAGGTTTGTGACATGAAGGTCTTAGAGGGAAATATGGTTGTGTATTTAGATTACTCCCCCAACCTGAAAAGGATGTCGATGAGAGAAGCAGTAAAAAATTTAGTTTACCTCTTAATTAGTCACATGTATAAGTTCAACTCTATTCATATGAAACATACCCTATAAGGTTCCCCTTATTGTTCTAAGAATATATGACAAACATAGGAAGTGGGTTTATACTGTTACATCACCTGATCTTAATAGTGTTTTGTTTTACTCTGTAGGTAGCTAATGTTATGTGCTATGTAGTAATTACTAAATTCTCTTCATTTCATAAGTTCTCAAACATTAAAAAAGCTAGTGAAGTGGAGAAGTTGCATATTGGACTGCCTTTCATCCTATTCACAACTGTGTAGACCACTCTCTTTCTGATTAATACAGTCCTCTGTGGGGATTGCAGTGTCTGGTTATATAAAAAATAATACCAGAAATGTCATTCTATATGTCTTTTAAAGGTGGAAGAAACTAGAAGACACCATGATATCTCATCTGCCAGCCTCCCACTAGTTTGATTGAGAACTGCTGCCTCAATTCTCTGTAAGCTAAATATGTAGAACCAAAGGACTACGCCATACACTGTTTTAGTAGGTATTTAGTTGCAGAATAAAACAAAATAATAATATAAATTAGCTTTTAGTAGTGACCTCTGTGTTTTCTTTGTCATTTATACAAAGTTGTTTTTGCCAAACTACACACAAATGCTCAGATTATTCATTCTGACACGCACACTTTTTTTTTTTTTTTTTTTTTTTTTGAGGAAGATGTCTTTAAAGGGACCTTCTTATATTATTGTTACTTAGGCTTCTTTTCAGTCCTTGACAGAGAGTTATAAAAGGATAAACAGGGCTGCTAAACAGATAATTTCTCAGCCAAAACCTGATAACAGCAAGTGACTTCTTGTCACTGTCCATGGCATCATATAATTCTTGTTTTATTGGCCTACAGATCAGCAAATAATTCCGGTGGTTGCAGGACGCACAAGTCTCTGTCTGCATATACCTGAAGCCAATTGATGTAATGCCCAGATGCCAAAGCGTGTGAAAATATATTGAATGTCTTCTGTATTTATTTAGTCCCAGGGCATGTAATCCATTCCCTTGATAGGTGCCAAATGAATTTAAAATACTGTCTTGCACTGCTGTGCATTTTTCTACCTCTAATGAAGTGAGTTTTATATAAGACTTTGTAGATTTTTTGCCAAATGTTTTTGTTTTTATGTTAATATGAGTAGAAATAATGAGAAGAATAATAAGTTTGAGCATTTAGTTAATAAAGGAGATATTTTGCTGTGGAACTGTTTAAGGAACAGAATACATGGGAGGCTGAATAGGTGATAAAATAAAGTATTGATTAGAAGTGCTTTGGAAAGATTTTATGTGGTTGCCAAAGACTGAGAAGATGGATTTAGGAAGAAAATTGTTCAGGTGCCAGAAAATTCAGCTGTAAGCCTGGGAGAAAGAGGATGAACTGCTTGCAAGTTAACTAAGGGAAGGAGAGAGGGGTGTTGGAGGGGAAGGAGAAGGTGGATCAAAAGAGGAGAGGACTCTTGAATTCCTGGATCTCCAAGCTACTGACATTGATTTAGAATGAGGGTGGAATGATGGGTGGAATGATTACAACATGAAGAATATGCAAGAGGAGCTAGAAGCTTTAGCTCAGTCCCAGAACTATGACAACACTGGCATCAGCGGGTCTTGGTGAGAAGAGTCCTGTGACTGGTGTGCTTTGATGGACAGTTAAAGACTCTTCAGGGGGTATAAGCAGGACAGGTGAGGTGGGGGATGGAGCTCTATGTAATGGAGGGGTTGGGCTGTATATAGTTTGCAGTTGGTAGCAATATGTTTGAGAGTCTCTGGGTAAGGATTAAGGGGCAATCAAATAAAGTGGATGTTGAGGGAGTCTACTATAAGCCACCAGCCAGGATGACATAGATAAATTATTCTATAAGAAATAAAGGGATATCTCTAGATCAGCTGTTCTTGTCCTATGTATGACTTCAACTTCCCAGATGTTAACAGGGAATACCATATAGATGATACAAACAGGTCCAGGAGATACCTAAAACCCCTTGAGTACCTGTACCTCTACTTTTTGGTACATACAGGAACTAAGGGAGCTTGCTAGGAAAGGTGTCCTAGATTTATTGCTTGTGAACAGAGAGATCTCATGGGTGAGGTGGCAGTTGTTGTCTGTCTTGACCACAGTGACCATGAAGTAGTTGGGTTTAAAATATTTGGTGATAGGAGGGGAAAACTGTCACCAAAACTTCAACTCTGGATAGAGAGCAGACTTCAGGCTGCTCAGGGGTCTAGTTAGTAAGGTCCCCTGAAAAACTGCTTTTGAAGGTATTGGGGTCCATCAGTGCTGGTTGCTTTTTAAGTACCACATCTTAAGAGCACAGAAACAGCAAATTCCAAGGTGATGGAAGTCAAGCAGGTGGGGCAGAAAGATGGGGTGTCTGATTAGTGATCTTCTTCTAGAACTTAGGTGGAAAAAAAAGGTGTACAGCCACTGGAATCAAGGTCAGGTGACATGAGAGAACTACAGAGATGCTGCTTGACATTGTAAGGGCAAGGTACATGCGGCCAAAGCTCAATTAGAGTTGAAGCTGGCCAGTGCTCTGGGGGAAAACTACAAGGGCTTTTTTACATATGTTAACAGCAAAAGGAGGACCAGAGGAAGCTGGTAAACATTATCCCCATCTTCAAGAAGGATTAGAAAGAAGACCCTTCTAATTACAGGCCTGTCCGTTTCACTTCAGTGCATGTAAAATTACAAAGATTATTCTGGGAGTTACTGAAAAACTCTTGAAAGAAGATGTAGTTATTGATCATAGCCAACACGCGTTCATGAGAGGAAAGTCCTGCTTGATTAACTTAATTTTCTTTTATGACATGGTTACCCATCTAGTTGACCAAGGGAAGCCAGATGATGTAATCTTTCTGGAACTCAGCAAAGCCTTCAACACAACTCTTTCTCACAGTATCCTTCTGGATAAGATGTCTAACATACAGTGAAAAAAAATAATATGATGGGTGAAAAAAATGGATGACAGGTTTTGCTCAAAAGATTATAAGGAATGAAGTTACATCAGGCCAGTCACTGGTGGAGTTCCCTGAAGTTCCGTTTTGTGATCAGTTCTCTTCAATTTTTTTTATTTTTTTTTTCAATAAATCTGTTATGTGATGTGGAACTCAAATGTATACTAAGTAAGTTTGCAGATGATACTAAATTAGGAGGATCAGGATCTTGACAGACTAGAAGGATGGGCAGTCACCAACAATATGAAGTTTAACAAGAGCAAATGCTGTGTTCCACACCTGGGATGAGGCAACCCTTCATATACCTACAGACTGGGGGATGATAGCTTGGGGAACAGCCCTGCTGTTCTGAGGATCTGGGGATTCTGGTCATTGGGAAGTTGAATATGAGCCAGCAGTGTCCCCTGGCAGCCAAAAGGGCCAGACTTACCCTGGGGTGTATCAGGCACAGCATTGCTAGTCAGTCAAGGGAAGGGATTGTCCCTCCCTTGCTCTGTGCTGGTGCAGCCTCACCTCAAGCACCGTGTGCAGTTCTGGGTGCGGCAGTGACATAAAAGGAAAACACAGAAATATTAGAGAGTATCCAGAGGAGAGCAACAAAGATGATGAAATGTCTAGACAGGAAGATGTATGAGGAGTGACTGAGGCCACTTCGTTTGCTCAGGTTAGAGAAGAGGAGACTGAAGGAGACCTCGTCACAGACTATAGCTTCCTTATGAGAGGGATTGGAGGGAGACACACTGATCTCTCTGGTGACTGCAATAGGAGCCAGTGGAATGACATGAAGCTGTGGCAGGGGAGATTCAGTTTGGACATTAGGAAAAGTTGAAAGAGTGGTCAGGAACTGGAACAGGCTCTCCGGGGAGCCTTTGTCATGCCACTGAGCCTGACAGAGTTCAAAAAGTATTTGGACAATGCTCTCAGACACATGGCTTTTTGGGTGATTCTGTGCAGAGACAGGATCCTTGTGATCCTAGTGCATCCCTTCCAACTCATGATATTCAATGACAGCAATTTGTCCTCAGGCAAAACAGAATCTTTGTGTTCACAGCAGAATCCTTGTCCTTGGTAAAGCCCTGCCCCTCCTGCTTATTCCTAGGTTCTTCAAACCTAGCATGGAAACAGAAAGTGAGTAAGACTCCCATCAGCATGCATGCAATTTGGAAATAATGGGAGGAGAGGGCAGTGGGGCAGCACTAGAGGAAATAAGAATCTTTTTAGCCCTTTGTCCTTCTATTATTCAGCAATTCTTGACTATTCTCTGTACCCTGATATCAAACGTGGAAAATGGAAAAGCACACAGAAATTGGTCCAGCCACAAAAACAAGTACAATTTACAAAATAGTTTGTCTGGGTATCAGTACTATACTCCTTACCATTGCTGTGTAGAAGAAAAAGAAATTTGATAAAGAAATACATTAAACATTTTGAGTATCAAGTATACTTGAGAATTTTCATCTTAGTCCTCAAACCAAAAATATGAAATTTGATGAATAAATTATTTGTTATGACTAATTCATGGAGTTCTAATTTAGAGCCAACTAGCTTTTTCTACACAAATGAAGAGTAGTATTAGTAGTATAGTAGTATAGTAGTATAGAGTAGTATTAGTATTAAGTAGTAGTATACTGTGTATACAGTAGACAGTATTTTTAATTTAAAGTGTTTTTTCTTTTGTTTGATATTATTTTTTACTGTCTCTTTATTTTGTCCTCTGAATCTTCAAAATTATTTTCATTAGCAGACACCATGCATTCTTGCCTCTGACTGTGAGCACAGGAATTAATGCCAATGTATTATTTACAGAGGTTGATCAAGTCTTCCTGAGTGTGGGTAGAGAAAAGGTATAAAGCACCATCTTTTGCTTTCAGAAATGCAAGCATGAATGTCAAGCATGAATCATACAAACTTTGAAATGAGATGAAACTTTAACCATTCTGATTGTCTTGTCACAATTAAAAAAAAAGAAAGGGGGTGGGGGGGGGGAACCAAACCCCACAACTCTCACAGTGAGATGAAAAGTGGTTTATTGCAAAAGCAGACTGTGCACTGAAGTAGGGCTGAGATTGTCTTGCATTTTAAGCATATTAACAAGTTTTTGAATGTTCACATTTCCTCTGACCTCTGTAGAAACAGAGTGAACAGTCAGGCGAGTTGCTCTGCACTGCATTTTAGTGTTAAAAAAAAGGAGTTAAGGTGCACTTGATGTGTTAAAATGATGGATAACTATAGAATGCATCTGGCAAATGTGATACAAAGGTTAAATTCAAGTTCACCCCAGGAGTGGCTGCATTTTGATGGAGTCAAATAATGACATCTTTCTCTGTTTCTCTTGTTGTGTATACATAACATCCAAAGGGATTACATACAGAAATGTTGAGGTTTCAAGGTCAACCACTCAAGAGCTAGGTAATTCCAGAACAAGAATCCCTGTAACCTTAAAAACACCCCCTTGTGTGAGTGCATTATTGCGTAGTTCACAATTAAAAATTACTTCATAAATAGGAAACTTCTGGCATTGGAATGTGAACCTGCCAATAGAAAGAGGGAGATATCCCTTGTGTTACAGGAGTATGCATATCAGCACAAACCATTAGTTCTAGCCTCAGGAGAGGAAGGATATCCTTCCACATCTGATCACTAGTTTTTCCATCTATTTAAGAGTCCTCACCAGCACTGTAGAAAATCTAATTTTCTTCTTACTGTCTCCTACTGGCTTAAGCATGTCTTATGGTCTCCCTTCCAGAAGAGAATCTCTTTTAGGTGGTAGTTTTGTGACTGAGATGTTGCACAGCATGCTCCCTGGGCCACTGGGCTGTATCATTCTCAGATGACTGCTCTGCGCATGAAGTTTATCCTTCCAAGGATTTCATTTAGTCCTTCCTTGCCTGTGTGAGTAAGCGCTGTGTTGTGTTGGATTCGCCTGTACACCTTGGTTGTACTAAGTTGTTGTATCATCCTTGCTATGTTAAATAATACCCCCTCCATATCATGGAATCATTTCTCTTCCTCCCTCTCCTACCCCAGCCCTCTCCCCAGTATCCCCAGTATTGTTTTTTTAACTTCAATCCAAAAGCACTATTTTTTTTTGTTTTGCTTTGTTGTGTGTTGTTGTTGTCGTCTTTATTTTATTTTATTTTATTTTATTTTTGTTTCCCTAGAAGTTTTTTAGTGTGTATACTTATGGACATCTATCTTTTTTTCCTTCCCAAATAAAATTGAAGTTCAGTGAACTTTACCGTCTTTTATACAACTAGAGAAATAGAACCCTGCAGATACATGAAACCTAGAAAAATTCTTGGCATGAAACATCTCTTCCAGTACTTTCTATTTGCAGGTGGTGGAAACTTTTTTCTTTCCACACATTTATTTAATTGGTTTTAGCATATTTAGAAGCCAAAGCTTTTTTTTCTTTTTTCTTCTTTTCTTTTTTCTTTTCTTTTCTTTTCTTTTCTTTTCTTTTCTTTTCTTTTCTTTTCTTTTCTTTTCTTTTCTTTTCTTTTCTTTTCTTTTCTTTTCTTTTCTTTTCTTTTCTTTTCTTTTCTTTTCTTTTCTTTTCTTTTCTTTTCTTTTCTTTTCTTTTCTTTTCTTTTCTTTTCTTTTCTTTTCTTTTCTTTTCTTTTCTTTTCTTTTCTTTTCCTTTCTTTTCCTTTCTTTTCCTTTCTTTTCCTTTCTTTTCCTTTCTTTTCCTTTCTTTTCCTTTCTTTTCCTTTCTTTTCCTTTCTTTTCCTTTCTTTTCCTTTCTTTTCCTTTCTTTTCCTTTCTTTTCCTTTCTTTTCCTTTCTTTTCCTTTCTTTTCCTTTCTTTTCCTTTCTTTTCCTTTCTTTTCCTTTCTTTTCCTTTCTTTTCCTTTCTTTTCCTTTCTTTTCCTTTCTTTTCCTTTCTTTTCCTTTCTTTTCCTTTCTTTTCTTTTCTTTTCTTTTCTTTTCTTTTCTTTTCTTTTCTTTTCTTTTCTTTTCTTTTCTTTTCTTTTCTTTTCTTTTCTTTTCTTTTCTTTTCTTTTCTTTTCTTTTCTTTTCTTTTCTTTTCTTTTCTTTTCTTTTCTTTTCTTTTCTTTTCTTTCTTTTCTTTTCTTTCTTTTTTTCTTTTCTTTTCTTTTCTTTTCTTTTCTTTTCTTTTCTTTTCTTTTCTTTTCTTTTCTTTTCTTTTCTTTTCTTTTCTTTTCTTTTCTTTTCTTTTCTTTTCTTTTCTTTTCTTTTCTTTTCTTTTCTTTTCTTTTCTTTTCTTTTCTTTTCTTTTCTTTTCTTTTCTTTTCTTTTCTTTTCTTTTCTTTTCTTTTCTTTTCTTTTCTTTTCTTTTCTTTTCTTTTCTTTTCTTTTCTTTTCTTTTCTTTTCTTTTCTTTTCTTTTCTTTTCTTTTCTTTTCTTTTCTTTTCTTTTCTTTTCTTCTTTTTTTTCTCCTTGCTTGTTTCATTTGCTTTAGCTAGAATGACCAACTAGTATAACAGCATTTCCTTTTTTTTTTTCTTTTTAACTTGCTCTATAATACCCAGAGAAGTGAACCTATCCAATTTTTATTTTATCCCGGTCCTTGAAGTCAGATGAATTTTCTAACGGGCAGAAAACTGGGCCCCTTTAGCTTTATTCTTTATTTATTGACAGCTTCCCTTTCTCCAACAGCAATTACTGTTTGAACTTCTCCGCAGTTGAGGAATCAGTTCTACCAGTGAGAACAACCTCTTGCAAAATCCGTGGACATGACATGTTTTGAATCAAGTAATTGGTACATTTTCCTCAGTGTTGTTATAAATTGAATACATGCTCTTCCTTAAGCATTTGACACAAAACTCCCTTCAGAAAGATAAGCCTTTGAGCCCTGAGTTTCACCTATTTCCTTCCTCCTTCCCAGTGTTTATTTATTTTATTTTTTTTTAGTACTAATTCACTGTTACAAAAATACAACTGTATTCACCTGTGCCAAAATTACCATACTCCTTATTCTTCTTCAGCACTGCCTGCAGTTTTATTAAAGAGTTCCTCTAAGCGAACAGCCTTCTTGTTATCTGATTTGTCCATGCTGTTCATGCTCTACTGGGGTTTGCAAAATGATACATTTCACTGTAGTTCTTCCCTGTTTCTCCAAATACTCCAAATACAAATTGTCTTGGCTGGTGATTCACTTTGGGCCAATATACTGTCATTCTGTGAGCTCTGATTCTCAGCAGTGCATAATTTCTTGCCTCTTGTATCTTTTCTGTAGTATTTGGATTCTCTAGGACTGTTCTTCTTAAGTGATAGTCTGGAACAGATGACTTCGTTGAATGGCTTATTCTGGATGCTTTACCAAAATTTAATTCTGTGTCTTCTAGTGGGCAAACTTGGGCTATTTGGTCTTAGATCCAAACTCTATCATATTTGGAACTTAGCTTTGTAAAATTACATTGAAGACTCTTTGGCTTTAGTTCATTCATAGTCTTCTGTGTTCTGCTGAGTGTCTCCTTCATTTTCCTTTTTCCACCCCCTTCCCTCCCACCCTACATTTATTTTCCTTTTAGTCCAAGCGATGTTCAATGATCATTACGAGCTGCAATGTGAAAAAGTCTCTCCCTTTCAAAGTCTGTTCTAACTTAAGTGAAGTACTAACTCTGTGTGAAAGGCTGTGCTAGATCTGTCTAGCTCATGCCAGGCTCTATTAAAGAGAAGAGTTCTTCACTGTAGTCTTTCTGCTTTTAAGTCTAATGTCTACGGTTTTGTTGTCCATAGGAATGTCCCGGACAGTTGGCTCAGTGACTTTACCAAAAGATAATCACAGTAATTCAGTAATTTTAGGGGAGAACCTTTTAGCATCATGGAAATGTGAGAGGATGGAGCAGACCCAACACAGGCTGGATCTTTAGAGCACTATACACCTATCTGTAGAATTCTTAGAAAAGTGGTTATAGATGGCATTTGCAAATGCCATTTTCATATATTTCAGATATTGATACTTGGCCAAATATAATTTTCAAATGCTGATGACTTTTCCAAATGTGGCTGTTATTCACATAAACATCAAAATGCACTTTCATTTTTTAAAATTATTATTATTATTATTATTATTATTATGGCTATACTACCAACCTCTACCATATTTCAAGCCATTCCATAAAACCAGAGGATTGAAAATAATTTATCTAACTTTCTACAGTATTGGAAAATAATGTATGCTCTTTAACCTCAGTATTGGTAATAGTTGCTGTTGTTGTTGTTATTATTAGAATCATAGAATCATAGCATATCCCGAGTTGGAAGGGATCCACGAGGATCATCAAATCCAACTCCTGGCTCCACACGGTTTACCCAAAAATCAGAATTCAGACCATATGACTGACAGCATACTCCAAATGCTTCTTGAATTCCGACAGGCTTGGTGTCGTGACTACATCCCTGGGGAGCCTGTTCCAGTGTGCAACAACTTGGTGAAGAACCTTTTCCTGATATCTTGAACCTTCCCTGTTGCAGCTTGACTCCATTCCTTTGGGTCCTATCACTGGTCACCTGAGAGAATAGATCAGTGCCTGCCCCTCCGCTCTCCTTCATGAGGAAACTGTAGACGACGGTGAGGTCTCTCCTCAGCCTCCTCTTCTCCAGGCTGAACAAATCAAGTGACCTCAGCCACTCCTCATATGTCTTCCCCTCTAGGCTCTTCACTATTTTTGTAGCCCTTCTCTGGACACCCTCCAATATTTTCACATCCTTTTTGTACTGCGGTGCCCAGAACTGCACACAGTACTCGAGGTGAAGCTGCAGCAGCACAGAGCAGAGTGGGACAATCACTTCCCTCAACCAACCAGCAATGCTGTACTTGATGCACCCCAGGGTACAGTTGGCCCTCCTGGCTGCCAGGGCAAACTGCTGGCTGATATTCAAATTATTATCAACCGAAACCCCCAGATCCCTCTCTGCCCTGTTGGTCAGCCAATTGTTCACCCATCATATTATGTTTTTATGTAGCTGTATGCTGGACATTTTGTCCAGTAGGATCCTATGAGAAACTGTACCGAAAGCTTTACTGAAATCCAAAAAGATTACATCAACTGATTGACCCTTAATTGACTAGATGGATGATCTTATCATAAAATGATATTAAATTTGTTAAGCAGGACCTACCCCTTGTGAGCCCATGTTGGCTGTGACCTATGACTGCAGTGTCCCCCAGGTGCATTTCAATAACTCCCAGGATAATCTTCTCCATAATTTAACCAGGCACTGACGTGAGACTGACAGGCCTGTAGTTACCAGGGTCTTCTTTCTTGCCCTTCTTGAAAATTGGCACAACATTTGCCAGCTTCCAGTCAACTGGGACCTCTCCAGATTCCCAAGACCATTGAAAAATAATCAAGAGAGGTCCTGCAATGACGTCAGCCAGCTCTCTGAGCACCCTGGGATGAATGCCATCAGGCCCCATGAACATGTATGGATCCAGGTGGAACAGCAAATCCCACACACATTCAGGGTTGTCTGGGAGTTTATCATTCCCACCATCACAGTCCACCAGCTCAGGGTACCCGGGGTCCCGAAGCCCATCATCAACATTGAAGACAGAGGCAAGGAAGGCATTAAATGTCTCTGCTTTGCCTATGTCCTTGTCTGTGAGGTGACCATCCCAGTCAAGTAGCAGACCTATGTTTTCTCTGGTCCTCCTTTTTCTGTTCACCTTACTAACTAGTTTCCTGAGCAGCCTGAAGTCTGCTCTCCCCATATCCAGGGCTGAAGTTTTGGTGGCAGTTTTCCTCCTGTCACCAAAAATTTTAAACTCAACTGCTTCATGGTCACTATGATCAAAATGCCCAGCAATTGCCATGTCATCCACAAGACCCTCTCTGTTCTCCAGCAACAGATCTAGGAGGGCACCTTTCCTAGTTGGCTCCCTTAGCACCTGCACCAAGAAGTTATCATCAAGGCACTTTAGGAACCTCATGGGCTTGCTTGGGTCAGCTGTGTAATATTCCCAGTTAATTTCCAGCAAGTTGAAATCCCCCATAAGGACAAGGGCAGTTGATCTCGAGGTATCTCTTAGTTCCTCAAAGAATAATTCATCGGTGTCGTCATCTTGTCAGGTGGTCTGTAATATTCTCCCACTACAACATCCCCTTTATTTGTTTGTCCCTTAGTCCTTACCCAGAAGCTCTCAACTTTGTTATCGCCAACTGCAAGCTCCACACAGTTCAGCCCCTCCTTTACATAGAGCACCACCCCACTGCCTCGCCTGCCCTGTTCCTCTCTCCTGAAGAGCTTGTAACCATCTACTGCGACACAGCAGTTGCAGGACTCATTCCACCAGGTTTCACTTATGCTGATATCATAGCTCTGGGACTGGGCCAAGACTTCCAGCTCCTCTACGTTTTTTGTCATGCTACGTGTAGAAGCACTTCAAATGTACTTCATTTTACGCAGCACCTCTGGGAGCAGACCAAAGGACCTCACTAGCACACAGTCCCTCTGATTTTGGCATGCCATCACATAGCTTATCACCAGTGGGCCTGGATTTATCCCTTTCCCCAGCCCTGCTATCAGCCCCAGAATCAGCTGATTTCCCAGAATCAGCCCTGCTAATTCTTAGGCAAAAATCATTTTCCCCCTCTGAGAGAGGTTCATCCTGTCTGGTGCCAGCTGGCCTGGTGTTGCATAGACATTCCTGTGATCAAGAAACCCAAAGATCTGATGGTGGCACCAGCCTCAGAGCCACATATTGATGAACTGAGTCTGCCTGTTGATCTTGATCCCTGCTACCTGAAGGACTGAATCAAACACAACCTGTGCCCCTGATCCTTCAACCAGTCACTCCAAAGCCCTAAAGTCCCTTTTGATTGTCCTTGGACTTCTCCTTGCTACCTCTCCTTGCTTCCAGGTGAGTGACTTTTCTAGCAGATTTCCCTGTGGGTTGGGTCTGAAGGGCGAATTGGGCCCTCTGTCCCTTTCGCAAGGGAGTCCCCTATGGCGATAACCCTCCTTTCTTTCTTGATGGAAGATGCAGTGATGCAGGGGGTAGGTTGCCTTGCCTTAGGCACCCCTTCCAACTGGGATGGACTTTTGTCTACATGGTTTGCTTGACTGTCAAGTTCCAGAACCAGAAACAGAGTTTCTGTTGCATAAGGGTACCCAGGAACATGAGGTAGGCAGTGAGGGGGCTCGCCCACCACCCCGAGCAGAAACCTACTTCCATTCCCCTCTTGTCCTGGATCCCCTCCTACTGCATGGTGAGATAGAGGAACCTGTGTTTCTTGTGTAGTGACTGGCTGACGAGTCTGCCTCAGGGTGAGTAGAGTATACTTCCACCAGTCAATTTCCCTCTCTGACTCCCTGATGCTACTCAGCCTACTCACCTCCTCCCGAAGCTCTGTCACCAGGCTAAGCAGTTCTTCAACCTGGGCACACCTCCCACAGGCATACCTACCGCTGCTGCTGTCAGACACCAACAGAAGACTCGGGCACACCCTGCAGCCTAAGACATGGGTGGCTGCGTGTTTCCTCAAGATGTCTGTCTGGGCAGTGACATCGGTAACTGTGGCTGGAGAGGCCGCAAGGGATGCTGAGGCCATGGCTTTCTGCTGGGTGGATACCATGGCTGGGCTCTTCATGAGCAGGTTACAACTACCGTTGGAAAACAGCCGTGACAGCGCCCTCCCTGCTCACCCTGTCAGTGTGCACTGCAGCGCAAACTGCCGCGCCACATCCTGTTTGCCTGCCCTGGTCGCCGCGCTCCTGGTCACTTGAGCTTCCCAGGGGCTGCCTTTGTACGGCTGGGGGTGCTTCTGGCTTCACCCATGCCTCGTCAGCCCCTCTCACTATGCCTGCAGGGTCCTGGCAGCTCCCTTGGCTGCCTTGAGTGGCCTCGATGCAGGAAAAAACCCTGCATGCCCCAATCCCCCGTCCTGCTCCAGAAAGCGTCTGTCCTGGAGCCGATTGCCTCAATTATTATTATTACTATTATTACTATTACTATTACTACTATTATTATTAATTATTATTATTATTATTGTTGTTGTTGTTATTGTTGTTATTATTATTATTGTTATCTAGTAGTATATTATTACATATATGTAGTATTTTATTTCACTACAAGAAAGACATCAAGGCCCTGGAGCATGCCTAGAGAGAAGGGCTACAAAGCTGGTGAAGGGCCTGGAACACAAGTCCTGTGAGGAGTGGCTGAGGGAACTGGGTTTGTTTAGTCTGGAGAAGAGGAGGCTCAGGGGATACCCTATTGCTCTCTACATTGACCGGAAAGAAAGCTGTGGGGAGTTGGGGGTCGGCCTCTTCTCGCAGATAACTAGTGATGGGACTAGAAGGAATGACCTCAAGTTGCGCCAGGGGAGGTTTAGGTTGGAAATTGGGAGAAATTTCTTCTCAGAAAGAGTAGTCAGGCATTGGAATGGGTTGTCCAGGGAAGTGGTGGAGTCATCGTCTCTGGGGGTGTTTAAGGAAAGGTTGGACATGGTGCTTATGGACGTGGTTTAGTGAGTGACATTGGTGGTAGGGGGATGGTTGGACCAGATGATCTTGGAGATCTTTTCCAACCTTAATGATTCTATGATTATTATTACTATTATTAATAGTAATAGAGTGTTCTCACATGCTTGTCTTTGGCTTGTCTTCAGCATTTTGGGTTTCTGCAAAATATTTCCATTTGGAAAACTTATAATTACCTGACAACAAGGTCTCTGAATGAAAAGCTTTAGGTAATGTTATGTACATGTGTCAGTGTTTGTAGTTCTGTAAATTATATCGGTGTGGTGGTTTTACCGTGCTAGGCAGTTGTACTCCACCACAACCACTCTCTCACTGCCCCTCCTTAGAAGAGGAGGGGAAGAAGTAAAGGAAAGAACAACTCATGGGTTGAGATAAGGATAATTTAATTAAAGGGAAAAATAATTATTAAGGAAAGATTATTATTAATTAAACAATTTAACTAAGGGGAAAAAAGAGAAAGGGGAAAAGGGAGGGGACAAGGAGGCAAAAAAACCCACAACAAACCAAAACACGTAAAGGCTGTGTGGAAGTACAGTGGAACGAAATTACTCTTTACTTCCCACAGATGAGCAATGCTTGACCACGTCCTTGAAGCAGGGCCTCAATGCATGTAGCAGGTGTTTGGGAGGACAGATGTTTTTGCAACAAGAGCCCACGCCTCTCCTCTTCTTCCTTTTTCCACCTTTTATTTATGAGTGTGACATCATATGGTATGGCATATCCCTTTGGTTGGTTTAGATCGGCTGCCCTGGTGATGTTCCTTTTTCACCTTTTACCCACCCCCTAGGAGGGTTAGAGAGAGTCCTGATGCTATGCCAGCACTGCTCAGCAGCAGACACAACACTGGTGTGATACCAGTGCTGTTCTAGCTATAAGTGCAGAGCACAGCACTGTATGGGCTGCTGCAGGGAAAGTTAACATCCGAGCTAGACCCAGTACAACCAGTAGGTTTCAAATAATTCTTCAGTAGATATATCAGCAGATATATATGTTGTGAATTGCTTATCGATTGCAGGTCAGCACATATGGATGGATTACTGATATATTGCAAAATAATATTTTCATAATTTTCATTTCAATAATTTCATTTCTGAGGGGAAAAAAAAAAAAAAAAGCTTGTTTAATGAATCCCCTGTATCCCAGAAGCACTACCTTGTAGATGCACAAAAGCTGCTGAGAAATACTGTTCTAGCAATCTGCTATCTGCTTGTCTTCTGTCTATTAAGACTTTAACGTTTTGCACTCTATCAGTAAGGGTATTGGAAGATCCAACTGTAATTACTATATTTCATATTTTCAGAAATTAACTTCCACCACTGTTGTATAGTCAGAAATGACAGGATATATTTCATGCAAATCTTACTAAAAATTACCTACAAGAGAACAGAAATCAAGAAAAAATTATTCAAAAAGTGCAATTTTCTGAACAATATGCCTGAGAAAAATGCAGGTTAAGAACTATCATAAAAAAATGAAGCATAACATATTCTGAACAGTCTGATGAAATGACTAGCATGAATTTGCTCCCCTTCTAACTGATCTAATAGTGGGCTATTGTAAAATAAGATTTGCATTAAGAACTAGAAGAAGAGAAGAAAAAATGAAGTTGCAAATGCAGAGCTAAAAGGTTCTACTAGGAAAATAGAGTACATTATAAAATTATAGATTAACCCAGTGGAAAATATTTTTTTCTTTCTGTCATTCAAAGTGTCTATTGATTAACAGTACACATGAAAAGTCACTAGGACTAGGACTTCTGTTGGAAACTGTTCCATACCTGTAGCTCCAAAACAATCTGGTTACTTACATTGTAATGATTACTATAATTACCTTGGATTTTTTTTGTTTTTCATCAAAATTGTTAATTTCTGCTGATGGATCTGAAAGTCATGATGCACAATTCCCCTTATTATGCATGATGCATTATTATTAAGAAATATTAAAGCAACTTACATGTGGATGCTTGCATTTCTGACCCTGTAAGTAGTGAATCTATTGTGAATGGACTTGTTGCTCCTGATTATTGTAAGTAGTACTCTTTTGGTTGTCTTTATTGTTACTAATTGCCATTTTAAATTCATGTATGTATTCCTTTATGTGATTTGGGAACCTGCTTTGGCAGGGAGGTTGGACCTGATGATCTCTTGAGGTCCCTTCCAACACCTACAATTCTGTGATTCTGTGATTAATATTCAGGGATTAATATTCAGGTTAGAGCAAGATCTATTAGGGATAGAATGAAAAGTAATACTGAAGATATTAAATATGCAAAAATATAATGCAATATAATAATAATAATAATAATAATATAATGCAAGTAAATTGCTCACCATTACCTGAAATCTGGTCTTGGCATTTTGTCTGCAAACGGATACTCTAGATATAGTGAAAACTAAAGCCAGATAAAGTTGGGGAGGAAAATGGAAATGCACTCATAGAAAAGACAGGTTGAAAAATAGGATTCTTCTGATCTTGAGAATAAAACTGCAAGCCCTAAAGGATAGAATAAAAGCCAGAAAATAGAGTGTGCTTAAGAGAAGGAAAATCTGATCCCTCTTTCTACCAGTTTTGCTGTAGAAGAACATGACAATTATGTAATGGAGAGGATGTAATTTCAAAAAGAATTAATATTCTTCTTAGCAATGTCAGTATTTAATTCATGCTATTGAATTCTGCAAGTGATAATGCTTTAGAATTAAACATCTTTTATATACGGGATTCTGGGTGAGATAAAGCCCTAAATTAAAGGAAGCAAGTTTACCTTTGCTTCTTAGGCACTGGGGTGGAACATTCTTTAGGAGCAGGTTCTGACAAATTAGCCTTGCAGAGAAATTTCACACATTTATAACAACCACCTAGTGGCAGTCATTATCTGACACAGAATTTAGTAGTAGGTGATCCACATATATATATTTCAGAATGGAAATGTTTGTATCCTAACATCTTCATCACAAAGAATGGAACATCTTACTGGACTTCAGTGGGTTTGGAGTTTTATACTCAGTTTTGAAATTCACATCACTACTGCAAAGTGATCTCAAGGAAAATTTTGACACAGCTGTCTTCAAAATTAAAGTCCTAGAAAGCTAGGGAAAAAAATAATAATCACATAACACATTTTCCTTTTTGTTTCTTCTGTTAAACCTATCTTTCTCCATTGGGAACTCAGTTAACATTTCAGCTGTGTTTTTATACCTGGTTCTTAAGGGAACTATAAGTCTTTCATGACAACAAATGTCTTTTTTCTATTAGAACTAGGAAAATGGATTGTTTATGACTTCCTTCAGAATTACTGGCATAAACACAGCAGTGTGGTCTTTGTACTTTGATTTCAAAATTTCAATCTTTTCATCTATGCTATCTTTTTAATATATGGACATTTTTACCATCTGCTTAGTTTCTTTTATTTTTTCCTCTCTCTTCTCCCAATCCTCCTCCCTTCCTTTTTTTTTTCTTTTTTCTTTTTAATATTTTTTTCCTGTTCACCTACCGCACTCTCTTTTTAGTAGTGCTTCACTGACTGTCTAGTTCTTCAAGGTATTCCTTCAGAAGTACATCCATCTCACCAGCAGTTTTCCTTACTACTGACATTCTAATCAATCACTGGCTCTTGCCATTGAAGTAAAATGTCCAAACTTTAAAAAATTTAATGGATTAGGTTTGAGATGCCTATTTAGGTACTTACCTGAAGTGACATCACTTTTTTAAAATGTCACACTTATTGGTTCCCACTAATTTTTTGAGTGCTCAGATAAAAATTCTTTGGCTGACAATTTTGTGTGTATCAAAAGAGGAACAACAATGATCTGTCAGCAAATCAAAGTAATATATCAAGTGGATGCCAGTTTATTTGCTTCATCCTCATTTCCAGTTTCCAGCAACATCTTTGTTTCTTCTTGATGTTTCTTGTGTTCAGGTTCTACCTGAATCTAACTGTCAGTTCTTAAATCTTTGAAACCCAAACTTAAAAATGTACGGGTTATCAGATGAGAGTCATGAAATACCAAGAAATATTTATAGTCTGTTTTATTGCTCAGTGAATAAAATACCCCCCATGGCTTCATGTAGTTGGTTTATAAGTCCTAGCTAAGGTTAACATCACTAATTCATAATTGAAATAAAAATTGTTTGGAACAGAATAGCAAAAATACCCTTCTGTGAGAAGAATCTTAATTTTTTGACTATACTGGTAAGTTAATGTGGCTGGTTGAGCTGACAGTATGCAGTGGTTTTGTTTCCATGTAAATAGTGAAATCACTTTTTGCATTTTATGAAAAAATTTCAAGTATTTTTAAATAACATTCCATTTTCTCGAACAGGAAAACTAACTGTTTATCTATGACTACATGTATAGATCTTACATTTACTTGGAAATGCTAGTTTTACAAGTGAGAGGCAATTTAATTGACAGCCAGTACCTTTTTCAAATTATGATTATGAAGACAAATATCCTGGGGCTTGTCTTAAATTTGTATGTCTTCCAGAGAAAGGGCATTAACAGATAAATGCCTCCCCCTCCCTCTTCCCTCCCTTGCAATTTGTTTTAACAGATCATAACCCATTGTTAACAAGTTTTGAAGAATAGCAGTATGGAACAAATACATATTATCAGCACTATTTTTGAAAGAATTCACTACAAAACCAAAGTTAATCATTAACATTTTTGAGCATTGCTGTTCAAGCAACAATAAAATCAGTCTAGTTATTCTGTAACTTTGTTTATATAGCCATTTTGGGACTGTAATATAATGCACAGTTGTATAAATAATGAAGTTCATAAATACAAGTCACTTTGTTTTTCATTTAGCTTTCACTAACTTTTTCATTTCTGTTTGCATGAGGGATATGGCTATATGAGAACATAAAAGCTCTCTCCTCAGTTCATACGACTGTTATTGAAGGAAAATACACCTTTCTCACTTCCTCCTGGGATCACATATAATTTGTAATGCAGTTGTGACATGTTATCAAGCTTGGAACAGAAATAGTCACAAGCTTGCAAGTTGTCTAAAACTGACAGTGCTCCTCCAGTAAGGGGAAAAAATCTTGTACTGCTGTATTTTTTTTTTCTTTCCTTACTTCACACGTATTCTTTTTAGCACTCTGTGAAATGATTACAGTTGCCATTTTTCTTCTTAAAAGTGTTCTGAGGTAAATGAGAAATAAAGTGACCATAGCACTTTGGACTATGATCATATCTATTCTAAAGGACTGAGAGTAAGTCATATAATACATGGATAATTTTACTGTTTCATGGCTAGTTATTCCAGATTGTGTGTTGGTACTCAGGTTGTGTGCTATATGCAAATCAACACAATCAGGTTCAACAGGTTCAATGTACATCCAAGAGCATTCTACTTTTTTATTTATTTATTTATTATTTATTCCCTACGCTCCCCCCCCCCATCATAGTTGGTTAAATCTACTTATTAGTTTACTTATTTCATAAAATAACCCCAAACTGACATGATGAAAATTTGCCAGTGTATTTTTTTTTCTTGAACCATCCTAGAACTATGAGATTTAAAAGACATAAGACTCAGTAAACACTTTTTTTTTTTTTTCTTTTTTTTCCTCCACCTCCTGTAAGCTTCCTTCTTCATAGCTGGTATTCCTGTCTCATGGCTTTCAGCATATTCCTTTAGAGGCACATATGTGCACTTGCATACATACACAGTGTTCTAGAGTACCAGGTGGAACTTTATGAGGCTTGCAAAGGAACATGATCTGCATTAATGTTACTCTGTCTGTGTCAGTTCCACAATGCTTCAACAATCTTAATAAGTAAACCAAGCAGTAAGATTTACTGTTCACTGAAGGGGGAGGTTCTGAGATGGACTATGATTTAGATTTCTAACTGAATACATTTCGTTTATGTTTGAGAAAATGCTTGTATAACTACTGGTACCAATAATATTTGTGTTGTGTGGGAAAATGCAGGTCCATAACTGACACAAAAATTATTTGGCCAGTCCATATACATTAATCTTATCTGGAAAGTAAAAGTAAGAAGTGGTGTGCGTGTGTGTGTGTGTGTTTGATTTATCTTTAAATTGTCTTTGGTATTGATATCACTGTATTTCTTTGTTAATTTCTGAACAGCAGAGTAGCTTTCTATCCATGTGCTTTTTCTTGACCTAAGAAGAGGAGTTAGAGATATGTGCAAGCCTGCAGGGCTATGATCTTATTGGTTTCATGGAGATGTGACAGGATGGCTCCTGCTTCTAGGTCTGGAGTGTTGTAATGGAAGAATACTTTAGCAAAGGACAGGCAGGGGAGACAAGGACAGGGTGTTGCCCTCTATGCCTTCTATCCTGACCAGTCCATGGAGCTCCACCTGGGGATAGCTGAGGAAGTGACCAGGAACTTATGGGTCAGGATTCAAGTTGGACAGAAACAGGTGATGTTATAGTGGGGGCCTGCTACAGGCCACCCAACCAAGAAGGAGTGGATGAATCCCTCTACAGACAGATGGGAGCAATCTCACTTTCACAAGCCCTGGTCTTCATGCCTTCAGCCACCCTGATATCTAGTGGAGGTATGACAAAGTAGGGCAAAAGCAAAAGCAATCCAGGATGTTTCTGGAATGTGTTGATGGTAACTTCTTTCTCCAAGTGACAGAGTAGCTAAAAAAGAGAGGTGTTATATTGGACCTGGTTATCACCAATAGGGAGGGACTTGTGAGGAAAGTGAAGCTCAATGGCAGCCTTGTCTGCACTGATCATGAACTTGAACTCATGGTGGAGTTCAAGATCCTTACAGCAGCAAGGAGGGCACACAGCAAGCTCACAGTCCTGGACATCAGGAAACAAGACTTAGGCCTCTTCAGGGATCTGCTTGATAGAGTACTGTTGGATAAAGCCATGGAGTGAAGAGGACTCAAGAATCAGCTCAAGAAAGCTGGTTAATATTCAAGGATCACCTCCTACAAACTCAGGAGTGATGTATCCCAACAAAGAGTAAGTCAGGCAAAAAATGCCAGGAGGTCTGCATGGATGAACAAGAAGCTTCTGGCTAAACACGAACAAAAAATGGAGGCCTACAGAGGGTGGAAGCAAGGACAGTTAGCCTGGGAGAAATACGGAGAAATACAGAGGATGATCAGAGGGCTGGAGCACCTCTCTGACGAAGAGAGGCTGAGGGAGTTGGTGTTTATCAGCCTGGAGAAGAGAAAGCTGCAGGGAGACCTTATAAGCAGCCTTCCAGTGCCTAAAGAGAGCCTACAGGTAAGATGGGGAGGGATTCTTTGTCAGGGGATGTAGTGATAGGACAAGGAGTAAAGATTTTCAACTAAAAGAGGAGAAATTTAGATTAGATGTTAGGAAGAAATTCTTTACTCAAGGAGTGGTGAGGCACTGGAACCGGTTGCCTGGAGAAGTTGTGTATGCCCCATCCCTGTTGGTGTTTAAGGTCTGGCTGGATGGGGCTTTGGTCAATCTGGTCTAGTGGAATGTGCCCCTGCCCATGGTAGGGGGTTGGAAGTAGATGATCTGTAAGATCTTTTCCATCCCAAACCATTCTATGATTCTATGATTCTGTGGTGAAACCATTGCTTGCTTTTCTATGGTATTTCCATGCCTGCCTGGTTACTCTGAACACCTGTAGGTGATTTACACAACTTTCACTGCCTTTCTTGATTCAAAACACAGAATAGATACCTTTGTTGAGCTCTAAGAATAGATGAGGCTGCAGATGTGACCCATTACAGTCATGGCTCTTTTAATAGTATGGGAATGTAGAAAACATTGTGATTTACCTTGGAGAGACTGATGTATTCTACAGCCCTAACTTCATGGTTCTCTGTAGTCCTAGGTAAAGCTGTTCTGGTCTGACATAATAGAATAGGTTATGGCCTTCATTGTCCTATCTGCAATAGAGTATGCTTCAGTACGTATAGTAAATAGCTGCCTTTATTTAAAAGACAACATTAATTCAAGACCATCTTTACTGAACTTCAGTTTCTGGTCATATGTTTGCTTGCAACCTAGATAGTGGCTGTTAGTATTGATATTTCCTCTGTCACCAGTTAAATAACAGGTTTGTTAATCAAGATTGTAAATCTCAGATATAATATTGTCACTGAGATAACAGTGAGCTAAACTCTTCTTCTGACATGAAAGAGCTTTCCAGATCCTGATTGCTGCTTTGATTTGCCATATCAGCATCTTCCTCTTAGGAAATGAGAAAATAATGAGGAGAAGAAGACAGGTTTAACTATGAGGAGTAAGCTGCAAATATGTTAATGTAAATGCAGGAAGTATTTCTGAAAGTTTATAAAATCACATCTACTACATCTACAGATGCAAATATTCAGTATAATCTCTCTATAAACATTACATTTTAGTCCAGGTAACTGTCCTATAAAAACTCAAGTAGTTGGGTCAAATCACATGCCACAACATACAACATCATAAAATATCTAGAATACAAGTGTTTGAAAACATCAGGAAAAGTCCACAATTTACCAAGACAATTTCATACAATGAAATTCATTCTGGCTGGAATTCATAATGGATTGGTTTCTGGAAGACCAAATAGCCAAGTATAAGGACCCTCTATTTTGCCTTGTATACTATATTTTCTGACTGATTCTAATAATGTGTTTTCTTCACCTGGTGGAGGCTCAGGAGCTAAGAGATTGTAAAGAGAGGGAGATCACTTAACAACTGCTGTCTTGCACAAAACAGACTTAGGGAAAATTAATTTATTTTACTGACAATTAAAATAGAACTGACTGTTGAGAAACAAAGACAACAAATTAAAACATTTCTACTCCCTCCCCCTCCCCCCCTTCTTCCCAAGCTCAACTTCACTCCTTCATTCCTGACTTCTGACTTTTTCCAAATGGAAGCTGTGGTCAGTCCATCACAGATTTTCTCTACTACTCCTTCCTCCTAACACTTCTTCAGTGCTCCAGTGCTGGTCCTCTCTATGGGCCACAGTCCTTGAGAATAAACCTGTTCCTGAGTGGGCCCCCACAGGATGTGATGTATCTGCTTTGATACGGTCCTCTCCATGGGCTGCAGGGGAATATCCACTCCAGTACCCGTAGCAACTACTTCCCCTTCTCTGACCCTGGAGTTTACAGGGTTGTTTCTTGTATTTTCTTCCATCACTCCTTTCTCTGCTGTGCTGAATTTTGCCCTTTCTTAAATACATTTCCCTTTCTTAAATCCATTTCACCAGTGTGGCTGACAGACCCAGCTATGCCCTGCAACAAGGCTGTTGGTGCTGGCTGGAACCAGCTGTGTCTGGCGTGGGGCAGCCCCTTCCTTGCCTCATGCAGCAGCCCTTCAAACCCCTGCCATACTTGGGCACCCACCCCAAGTTGGATATGGAGGACTCAGATTCCTAAATTCTCATAAGACTCTGCTCTTCACTTTCCTGTCTTTGTCACCTCCTTCCTTAAAAGGGACAAGCTAAATTACCTTTACACAGCCAGGTTGCATAGTGAAGTTTAAGGACTAAGATGAACTAGGAACAAGTACTGGCGGGAAACTATAAGCAAGTCAGAAGGAAAAAGCATTTAGAAGATTTGAGTCCACTGTAGACCCATAACTCAGGTACAGTGCCTGGTATGGGAGAGCTGAGGTGCTGGATGCACCAGTGCCTGTGATAGTTCCATGCAAATTATCATGGTGTGTTCTGTCTCTTACATGTATTAAAAAAATGGTGCTAGAATTGCACTTATCACTTCCATCATTTATTCCTCTGTCCTTGTTAATTTTGTAATTACCTCTGTTAAGCTACCCTATGTAGCTTTATTTATATGTGTTTAAAGAGTATCATAAGGAAACTGAAAGAGTCACCAACAAAGAGAATATACTGTCTGTCTCTATGGATGTTATTGCTCATCAGAGGTCACTTTTTCATCACGTAGAGGTAATAGTTTTTCCCATAAACACAGAACTCTGATCTCTGTGTGTTTCATTACATCCTATAAATTCTCTGACCTGCTTGTTCTTCGTCTTCTTTAAGACACCTGCTACCAAGAATTATAAATATTAGCAGCCATATTGAAAAAAATATTCTGTACCATTTTTGAACATTCTACTGACATATAATATTTTGTCCAGACTTGGCACACTCTTTCCTCCTTGGGTAGCAAGAACATTTTGAAGTTGCATTTTCATATCACTTTCATTTAATACTCTGCATTACGCTATATGTTGTTGACAGAAATTTATCAGCAACCTTTTCATGGTCTGCCCAAAACAGCCAGGCAAGCTTTCTGTAACCTAAGTTATATTGAAATGAAGATCGTTCCTTCACTGGAGCATCTAAATTAAATTTACCGGAAAGATAATTTAACCCTCTTAAATCCTGACTTTTTTGAAAGGAGGTTATCTCTTTCAGAGAGGAAGTAACTTTTAACTAAACCACTTCCTTCTGCTTATCCTCTTTCAGTCCTGGGAAACAGATACCTTATTCACCATGGTCGAGACCAGGATAATTCTCTTTTGTCTAGATTCTTTTGCACTTTAAACTGTTAATCCATGAAAAGTTAATCTCTTCCCTGCCAGTTTCTGTATATCAGCTAACTATAAAAAGGCAGGTATCAGCAACATTTTCTTAGCTTGTTTACAACTTCTAAAATACAGCCTTCATGTAGGTTATAAACAGGCTACATACATTATCATAACTGTTGCCCTTATGAAGAAACACATTTTAGTTTGGTATTAAAGTCCAGATTAATTTCATCTGGGAACACAAATATCATTAATGACTATTGTGCCATTACTCTATGGCATTGTTATAAGACAGAGTTAAGGTTTTTGTTTATTTATGCACTTCCATATCTTCATGTCTTTGGATTTATTTTACATTTAACGTGTACACCTATAGTTCTTGAGCTTGTAAAAATCTGGCAAGTAATTTGACTTGAAAATACTGAGTGTTGTTTCTATAGGGATATAGACTTGAGTTTTTAAATAGCTAGGGTTCATGTGAATAAGACAAGCAAGTAGGAATAAAATCATTAGTGTTCACAATTTCTCTTAAAGCCTAGCAGATATTTGGCATGGCAAATGTGAAGGAACATACATGAGTGTTTGGGTAATGTGCTCCCAGATGTTGCCATCTGTTATCAACAGCAGCTGCTTGAAAAGGGGGCGGTGGAAAGTTCGCTGGTGTTAGTGGAAATGACATTGCAAATAAAATGGTTGGGCTTGCTTTCCCTTGTGTGCATGCGGAGTGAAAGAGATGGGTATGTAGATTGATTTAAATCCCAGAGAGGAGTTTGAAATGAAGACACTCAGCTGAACTGCTTGCCTGACTGAGAGGAAGAGGTGATATCTGAGTGGTACTTGAAGCCCTTTCTCTCAGTATTGTTGTTACACAGAGCAGTTATTAACTAAATCTGCCTCACTGCTGTCAAAATTAGCATGCTTACATATGCTTCTGAAACTCTCCATGCTCTCCCTCAGGGAAAGGAGATAGAATTACGTGATATGTGTAAACAGGGATTAATTTAATCTTCAGCCAAATCCACACATTGCCGTGCAAGTGAGGTTTGCATAGGATTATGAAGACAATGTAATTAAATATAGTCATACAACTTGTTTTTGAAGCTACTTATCTTTCTTTCTTTCTTTCTTTCTTTCTTTCTTTCTTTCTTTCTTTCTTTCTTTCTTTCTTTCTTTTTCTTTCTTTCTCTTTCTTTTTCTTTCTTTCTTTCTTTCTTTCTTTCTTTCTTTCTTTCTTTCTTTCTTTCTTTCTTTCTTTCTTTTTCTTTCTTTTCTTTCCTTCCTTCCTTCCTTCCTTCCTTCCTTCCTTCCTTCCTTCCTTCCTTCCTTCCTTCCTTCTCTTTCCTTCTTTCTTTTCTTTCTTTTTTTTTTTTCCTTTTTAAAGATTAATTCATCATATCTCCTGATTCAACTTTAGAAGAGATTAAGAAGAAAATCAAGTTTGCATTACACTACAAATACAACAGGAAGAGAAGTTGTTTGGCATTTAGGAAAGGGAGCAGCTTTGATGTAATTCTAAAAGACACCTCAATCCTCTCTGCAAAGTGGCAATTGTCTTGCCCAGAGACATATGTTGAAACATTGCTCATAACTTGGGACATCTTGCTCATTTTGATTCCCAGCACAGTTCATCGCTTGATTGAATGACATTTATTCTGTAACAGCACATGAACTCCAAAGTGGACGAATGAAAAATGCCTAAACAAAATCATTCCTCCCACTCCCTGCCAAAATAAAAAAAGCAAAAACATGCTTCACATGTTGCAAGAGGCTGGAAACAATATAATAGGGTCTCACAGGCTGTCATTTCCATCGTAATTTTAAGCTTTCTTATTTTCTCTCTCTCCCTCTCTCTCTTTCTCTCTAAGTTAAAAAATAATAGAATACATCTGTTTTGATCCTATTTTGACTTATAATTATCAAAAATTTTAAACAAATGTTATTCATCACACCTCCAAATACCTAAAATCTGTCAGAATTCAAACATAAAGAATGATATTCCCATGACATCTAAATTGCTGAAAAGGTCAAACATAAAAACGAAGAGTAATGTTAATCTATTTCACTCTTGTCTTGGATTTAGGATTTATTTATTTATTTATTTTTCTTAATTGCAGAATCACAGTATCATCTTCTAGAATAGTACGGCTGTCATTAGCAAGAGAAACTTGAGTTTTCCTGAAATTTCTTGTGAAAACTTTATTAATTATATTTGTTTGTAACTTCATAGTATCAATAGGCTAGCTCCTGACAATTGTAAGCCAAGATTCAGATGCTTAGAAAAATCAATTTGTTACAATAAAATTCTAATTAGAAAAATGCAGATAAATGAAAAATAAGACAATGTGCATTCTGTATTTTTCACAGCTAAATAGTGTAATTTATTGATAATTTATGTTTTAGATGAAGGAAATGAAATGAATATAATCTGCCCATTGGGAAAATATCATGAGACCATATGGGAAATTTATTAGTAAATATAGCGAAAGAGAAGAATTGTAGAAGAACTGTATTACCATACAGGATAAGGACCAGATAAGAAGCTGGTATGGGCTAGAGTTATTTATGTTACTAATGAAGCTGATCATGGGACTAGGTTTATTTGTTATTTTCATGGGTATCAATTGGCAGTCTTCTAGTGAACCCTTAAGATGTCAAGCAGGAAACAGCATGAATATTATGGAGGACTGTGATGATGTGGAAAGACCTGAAGGAGCTTGTGGTCAACAGAAGTAGAAAAGAGATGTAATTAAGTAGAACAAAATGCAAAGTTCTATTCTTTGTGACTAATAAAAAATTATTGCAGAAGCTGAAAGCGCATCAGTTAAAAATGTCAGAGAAGAAAGCACAGCTACATTAACCAAATGCAGAATGATTGAATCGCTGATACAAAAATGGCAAATGCAGTCCTAAACTGTCTTAGATACGATATTTCTAGCAAAGAGATGGAAATATTAAAGCCATTCTACAAATTACTGTACAGATGTAATTTTAAATACTATATTAAAGAAAGATTAATTCCATCTCAATTGATGACCAGAAAGAGAACCTACTGGAAAGTAAAAGTGCATGGCTTGTGTACAACAAAACACTGGCTAAGAAGCGATATAACACATTTATGAATACAATGGAAGGAATAAATAAACTATGAATAAGTTTTAACTGGGACTTTTGAAACTGCCACGTGAATGATACTCTAAAATGATCTTTCAGTGAAAGAATCAAGGGCTAGACACAAGCCTTCTTTTGCAAGGTAGTAATTATTCTGAAATATAGATTATGACTGCCTGTGATATCAAAGGGCTTAAGCTGATGACCTAGGAAGTCTCCTCCAGTCCAGTGTTTTTGCACTGTACAAACATGTCAGAGAAAATAAGTATTCCTCTCAGACAGGGTTGAGTGTGAGTGTCAAGGAACATACAAAAATTTGCAATAGCAGGTTCACATTCTATACATTATTTAATCTATTACAACACTGTTCTAGAAAGAAGAACTTTAAAATAAATCACTCAATAAAGATATTTCTTTAAACATACTTGTTTAATATCTTTACATAATAAATTCATTGTAAATTAAATATATATATATAATAAACCGTACTTACCCCCCTTTCCCTGGAAGTCCCCACAACAAAATAAATAAATAAAAGCTATTATGACAGCTTTTCATTAAGTAAGTAAGTATGACAATGAGGACCGTGTGTAGCTGTGCTCTCTACAGGTGTTCAAACTACCTATGTAAAAGTTTTCAGTACAGAGAAGGCAGAGCATTGCTGTCCTATTGCAAGTTACTCAGGACAATATTTTTGAGATTTTACTGATAATATCTTTTCTCCCATACATGTCCCAGGTATGCTTACATGGGCTGAATACTGCTCTCAAGCTTAAATGAATATATTAATAAAACTTCACTTCATGTCTTTAGGGTAGAGATAGAAGATAAATCTTTTGGTGGAGTGCTTTTCAGCTTTGGTTGCTTTTTGTAAAGAAGAAAATCTTTCTTTGCCTGAACTGCCTGGCAATTGCCATCCAGAAGGAGTTTACTTTGAATATAGGTTTATCTTGAATGGTCATTCAGCTTCTGAATGTTTTATACAGTGACTTGGCATAGCAGCCAAAGACCTACCATAAGAGACACTGAAGTAAATACGAAACTTTCAACCAACAGTGAGCTTTGATTCAAGCTTAGGGCATTCAAATTTATGGCAACCCAATGGCTGTTTAGATTCATGCCTTTTAAGGTTTACCTGTATGAAGCCTTTGAATAAAATTTCAGATTCCAAATTAGTAAATTCTGCAGTCACAGTTATTGTAGGTATAACCCAAGTACTACTGAACTTCTTTGAAGGTGTTTTCTCCTACAGAATGAGTTTCACTGAATTCATCGTTACATGGATGCAATCTCCCTCATTTGCAGTTCCACACTGACCTGACCTGTGGAGCTTCATTGGAGTTCTTATTCTACTACTCTACGCAAGAGCATATCTTATCCCCATGCCATCATGAACGTATATTATACCCCTCTGACTGGTTGTAGAATATCTTAGTCACAGTTGTTCCTTTTGTTGTTTTATTTCTTCTTGATATCGTATGCTTTGATTTCATAGCAAGGGTGATTATTCTCTGTTTATCTTTCTCTGGTGCTATGTCTACTTTTTTACTTTCTGGTCTCCCATGGGGAAGGATTACATGGTCTGTGGAGGTGAAAAGTCAGACAGCTGAAATGACAGCGCACCACCTTCCATAAGCAAATAAGTAAGTGCAGAAAAAGACACAGATGAAACTGAACTTGGCAAGAGTTGCAAAGAATAGTGAGAAGGGATTCGATAGGTATATCGCTCAGAAAAGAAAGGCCAAGGAGAGCGTACCCCCTCTGATGGATGAGAAGGGTGAATGGGTAACAACAGACATGGAAGGCTGAGGTACTTAACTTCTTTGCCTCAGTCTTCACTGCCAGTCAGGCTTCCTATATCTCTTGAGTCTGAGATAGAGAGGGCTGGGGAAGCAAAGTCGCCTGTAAGCAAAGAGCAAGTTCGAGACCACATGATGAAACTGAACAGGTACAAGTCTATGGGGCCTCATGACATGCATCCCAGGGTCCTGAAGGAACTGGCTGATGCAGTTGCCAAGACTATCTCCATCATATTTGGAAAGACCTGGCAGTCAGGCAAAGTCCCTGGTGACTGGAAAAAGGGAAACATCACTCCCACTTGTATAAAGGGTAGAAAGGAGGACCTGTGGAACTACAGACTGGTGGGTCTCACCTCTGTGACTGCCAAAATCATGGAACAGATCCTTCTGGAAGCAATGTCAAGGCACATGCAAGACAAGGGGGTGATTCGAGACAGCCAGCATGGTTTCATCAAGGGCAAATTGTGCCCGACCCATCTGATGGTCTTCTATGATGGAGTGACTGCATCAGTTGGCAAGGTCGAAACCTTGACACCAACCGATGTCATCTACCTGGACTTCTGTAAGGCCTTTGATACAGTCCCACATGACATCCTGGTCTCAAAATTGGTGAGATATGGATTTGAAGGTTGGACCATTCAGTGGATGAGGAATTGGCTTGAAGGTTGCAAGCAGAGAGTGGTGGTCAATGGCTCCATGTCCAGGTGGAGACTAGTGATGAGTGGTGTCCCTCAGGGATCTGTCTAGGGACTGGTGCTCTTTAATATCTTGCATATAAATGCATATTTTTGAATTCTAGAGTATGCACATGAGTTTTATTTCATAAATGAAACCAGCCTTCACCTCTGGCTTTTGTGTGTGTGTGCGTGTTTGTGTGGTGTGTGCGTCTGTGTGAATGTGGTGAATTTTTGCACTTTACTTTTCCTTACAACTCTTTTATGGTGTAGTTGGGAGAAACGTTTCTTATGGAAGTGAAACAGAATGAGGAGAAATCCTTGAACTGCCAAGGTGCTGCTACGTCCATCTTTGTCCTGCTCCAACCAAATTAACTGTTTATAAGAGAAAGGATTTACAGTATGTGTCTCAAGGTCACTATAGTAAGTTTTGTGTAGCATAAGTAGAGAATTTTTTTCTAGTGTGTAATGCTTAAAGTTTCTTTGTGTTGAAAAAAAAGTTGTAGCAATATTCTGAGAAGTAAATCTCAATTATACAAAAACTAGTGGAAAAAAAAAACCACAACTTTATTTCATTAAAAAAAAGCACAGTATTATAGCTAAAGAAGGTGCTTATTCTCTTCCTCAGCAAATATTTTTTGCTAGAATTGCACATTCTTCTAAAACTATGTATAGGTATCTCAAGTTATCTGTAGCTTTATGAGATTAGCCTGAAGTGTTGTACAGATGGAAGCCTGCAATACTATCATTAGATATATTTCTCTCTTGAGAGTGGAAGAAATATCTTTATGATATTATCATCTATGGTATGTTTTTAGTATAATATTCTCATATCACACAGAGATAGAGATGTCTTTCCAGTTACATTATGGGTAGGTGACAATGAGGGAATGGGGAAGTTTGTCAAAATGTGTATACATTTAAGAATTCTCCCTCTTAATCAATATGATAGTCAGATTTCTTCAGCTACACTAATGATAGTGGCATTGATGTTGGAAAATAACTAGCTTGGTCCTGTACCAAATTGATATATTCTAAATTTAATTGATTTTGACCTCATCAAATGTATTCATTGTGTGAATTATGGAAAATTTATCTTGTTTTCCATTTTCAGTTTCTTTTTTTATAGGCTTAGATGTTACACTAAAAATCTTAGCAGACTTCCTGGAGGCAGGAAGTGAGACTCATTTCAATTTCAAACTACATTAATTCTGAGTAAAATCAAACTTATTCTCACATTTATTAAGGCAAGCAATTCCAGGTGAAAAATTGCAGATTTTTAATATACGGCCATATTCAGTGGTTCCATTCCATTCTGACAAACTCATAAATCAATTGCTGTCTTTCAGCCATTACAGATTTATCAGTTCATGTGAGTAACTGTGACAGCTGAATACTGCTGAAATCCACAGAGTAATATCTCTGTTACCATGATAAATTCCACTTGGCCTGAAAGATGCGTTGTTTGGTTTGTAGAGACTTTCAGTCTTTTGCTTTTGTTTTGCTTTATTTTAAACATGAATTAGATTGTAGGAAACAAGGAAAATCCTGGCCTAAAAAATAAGTTTTGCACACCCAGGACAGCAGTTAATGATAAACATATTTACATCATGACAATATTACCACATTTTCTTTCAGTTAACATTTGAAATGGAGAGAAAAAAAATAAAAATCATTTTCTGGATACTGTAAGGTTACCATATTCACTAATGGCATGCTATAAGTGATTTATTGCAATATATACAGCATTCCGTACTCACAGTCTCTGAGGGCTAATTAGAAATATAAAATTTTATGGAAGTTGCCTTGCTGTTTATTTGGTTGCATTGTAAATTACAAGAATGCTTCCAATAAATTATATGTGCCTACAGCAGGAAAGAAGGTGGAGACAAATGCTAACGGGGTGCAACCAAATTACTAAGGAGAATATTTAAGGTCTGTAATTTTGCATTGAAAAGAAATATTTGGAAATGGTATTTTGAGAAGTGGAGACAGAGAAGTCAGTTTATTTGAATGTTTCCAAATTTATGAGAGTATTCAAACACAGATCACTTTTAAAGGCTGCTGAATAGATATTTCGGAACAATCAATAGTACTAATTTGTGTTTATTATTTCTTGCTGCCACTCATGTAGCTCCGTAATTGAAATGCTGAGTAACAATTTCCCTCCCCAATTCTAATGATGCCCTTTATAATCTTCTTTTTAATGCAGTGCCTGAACTTTAGAAAGGTTGTTTGCTGCCAAATGTCAGTCCATTGCCAGATGAAGCAATGGAAACCCACGTTTTATCCAGTTTGCTAGATAAAATTGGTGTGGGCCAATAAGGTTGCTAAATGCCTCACTCTTGTTTCTTGTAAATTAAGTAAAAAATGTGAATAAAATAAATCCAATAAAAACAGCACTTCTGGCCCAATTTCCAGCTGATACCAGGGCAAACCAAGGCCTTGCCAGTAAATGTAGGCACCTTCTACTTCAGCAAGAAAGTAAAAACAAAACTCATCCCCCAAAACATTTTTAAACTGAGTAGCTGTTGGTCAACCCCAAAATAATTTCATAACATTTTGCTCTATGGACATTGGCGTAATGCAGACAAGCTACTAGACTATCCCAAATGTAGCTACTTGTAGTGTACACCATTAAAAGCTTATTCCTACCACAGACATAACTATATTCTCCTTTTCTTGCATAAGTTCTGAGGGTGTGAAGAAAACATAATTCTTCTTCTCTCCAAGGTCTTATCTCTAGCTAAAACAAATATTCAGCCAGTCTCTTACCTCTCTCTACCTTAATTTTAGCAGTGCCTCTTTAAGCTCCTTTAAGTCATGGGGTTCTTCCTCTCTACTTCTTGGTGGGAGGATGAGAGGAAGACCCTAGTCTCGGAGAGTACCATGGAACAGTATCCTTGAAAATGAGAGCTGACTATTTAAAGGAATACAGAATGAAACAAAATTGTCCCAGACAAGAACTGTGCAATATTCAGTGGATAGAATAGGAGCAAAAAGCTCAAAAGCCATAAAAGCACATCACTGTATTTCTTCCATAGTTCAAACATAGTAGTGCCAGAATATTTTAATCTGTGTCTGTAGGCTTAGTGTTGCCCTTCACACACAGTTATATGAGAACATATTGGCAGTGTGGGAACATTTGGATGAGCAGTCAGGCCTTGAATCCTTTTCTAGGTCTGTCTTTTTGGAGTATTCAGCTTGCAGAGTGCTCAGGAAACATGGATATTTTAAACAAGTGGTTCTAAAAATGTCCCAAAACATTTATTGTGCACAGAAGGAAAGGTTTCCTATACTGTAAGGTTTCTTATACTATACCTATAAGATTTCTTATACTACAGTATAAGAAACTTCAGCATGAAACATTCCTCTCCTGACTGCTCAAGTTCTTGCAGGTAACCAATTAAAAATACAGCTGTGAGCACTGCCTTATCTTTTTTCAGAATGAACAGGGGGGTGAGAGTGAAGTAAGTTTAGCAAGGTTGTACCATAATATCTGGCTATCACCCTGAGTACAGTCTCTCTGTCCCAGGTTTTGCATGGGCTGTCATCCCAGTTGTTAGCTGTGAACAGTCTCTTTTGCAGCTGAGGACCAAATAAGCTTTTCTATGTAATGATGATGCATGAGCCTCATTGGTCAGGGCTATAAAAAAGGAGAGGTTTTCTCCTGACCACTGACCTCTAAGGGAGTTCTACAGTTACTCTGATAAACACGTATCTTAGTTGCAGGTGTCCTAGGATTCTAAGTGCAAATCTACATCTCATCTACGTCTTGTTCCGAACTGCAACATTGCTATGTGAATTTGAGCCATGGTCAAGCAATGGACCACACACCTGCATTGCTTTAAAAAGCAATATACTTAACCACTTGACAGCTCTGTTTCTCGACCTTGGTTTGCTTTGACTGACTTTTTTGATTCCAGGCTTATACAAGTCGCTGATCATATATGTCCTTGCTTGTGACAGAATGATATGGTGTGAAAAAGACGAAACAGCAAACTTGAAGGAAATATTGGTGAATGGTTCAAGAGGAAACTCATAAGCCTTGAAAAATGTCTTTTTAATGTCCAGAATAATGTCATAAAATCTCACTGAAATAATGAAAATTTGGATCCAAATCTCCATAGCACCTTGTGCCACACATTGAAAAAGAGATGAAGAATGTTCCAGCGTGAGCAGAGGATGTTGGCTGTCTTTCTTATGTACTTTCCACTCTGCTTAGGCTCAAATACAGGATAAGATGTTAGGCATCAGGGAGTGAGTTCTCTGTTATTTTAAATGTGTTCGTGTGTTGTATACTCTTCTTGATAGTATTAGTTATGTGATTAGACTTTAGCAAAAAGCTCAATAAACAAACAGATGTCAGCATGTATTACATATTCATAGTAATAAAAATTCCATGAAACTAAAGTTAATTGCAAGACAAATAATTTATCCAGAAAAACAAAACAAACCAAAACAAACAAAAACAAAAACAAAAACAAAAACAAAAACAAACCTCTCCAAGGAGAACAAGTTTCCCAGATTCATTTGGAGTCTTGTGGATATCTTGTATCTTACGGATATTACTGATTTAATAGATGGCAGTTTAGAAACCTTAAGAACACCTGTTTTTAACGTTTAACAAGGTTCTCTTTCTTTAATTTTCTCTAATTTTTAACCCCTAGTTTTTCTAAGGTTATTCATCTGTGTGCACTGGATCATTTCATTGTGTGGTACCTTGTTTTGATTTTTTTTCCCAGTAGAGACGAAACCTAAATAGGTAAAAATGTTTTTTTTTTTTTTTGCTAGTACATTTTCCCAGATTTAAAACAAAATAAGTTTCAAAATCATATCAAGTCCCATCGTGCTTCGGTCATCTGAGGTATGTGTCTGATTGCCTGACAGACTCTTAAGAGTGAATACTCTCATGCTGCTGGATGTACTTTCTGAAAGAGTTTAGAGCTGTAATTAAAGAAAGGGTAAATTCTTTGAAGACACAACCTTTGCAAGGGTGAGTAATGCAACTCTTAATTTTTAAGCACCTTGCTTCAAATTGAAGCCTGAAACTTCTGCAGTAGGCTTCCTATATATGAACATAAACAACGCTTCCCAGAATGGGTTGCATAATGACTTGTATGCTCAGGAGGGCACTGCCTGAAATGACCCTAGGAAATACTATGAATATGCCAAAAACTCTTCTACTCTCCAGGAATCAAATGTACCTCTGTTTAGAAACGTCTCCTCCTATCTCCTGAAGAAAAGTCCCTATGTCTCTCTTCTTTTAAAACAAGCAAACAAGTAATGAGCAAATCTAATATCCTACTTTCAAAGCAGCAGTGTGTACAGTAGCCTGTTTGTGATGGAAGAAATTGAACGGAAAATATTTCATTCAAGGGAAGTGTTCAGATCTATCTTCTAGGAGACTGTGCATCAGGCCTGACTCTCCACACCTCCTTAATTACCTCTGATTACCAGATTACCCTCTGATTAGCCAGAAGGGTAATTAGAATATGCTGCACCTATACCCACTATATATTTTAATGTGGTTTTTTTTTTATATTCTTTTCTTTACATATATATTTTTTTTCTTTACAAATAATTATGATTTAAATATACTTCAATATAAAAATCAAAGCCTTCTCTGAGCAAATTTAACTCAGAGTGTGTGTTGATGTGGAGATTTAGTTCTACTCATATCACTTCAGTCTTTGAAATAGATGTAACCCCAAGGATTAGTACATGTTGAAGAAGGAATTCTATATTGGCAAACTGAATTTGAGATAATGCAGTCAAACACCAGCATTTTATGAGAACTCCATAAATAAACTATCTTCTTGTACCTGTTCAAAACAGTGCCATAGACCCTAAAATGGGTCTCAGTGTGATGGGAATTCTTCCACTTGTCAGCTCCACTACTTAACTAAAAAGCCAGACACATTTTGCCTTGGTGCTTTATAATTCATAAAACAATAAAAGATGTTTACAAAAACAATTCTAGTTCTTTTTTGCATTATATTTAAATTCAGACCTTGTGTATTTTGAATAAAGAACTTGCAGTATTATGATATCAGGTGTTTCAAGGAACAAAACGCCAAGTAGCCATAGGGAAATTGATTTCTGTTCAGACTTCTGCCAATTATTTAGGAACAGTGTGTTCTTGTTAATAGGAGTTTAATTTAACTACACTCAAAGTGTTTTTTTTTTTTTGTGTGTGTGTGTGTGCGTGTGTGTGGTGTTCGTTTGTTTGTTTAGTTTTATTTTTTTTTACCTTTTTCCAAACTCCAGCCTGAGAAATGCCAAACCTCACTCAGCTAGACCTGGGGCTTCTTGCAGTCTGCTGAAGGACTGAAGCATCAGGATCTCACTAAGCACATGGATCTTTCATTATCTTTCATTCCTTTGTGCTGTTGCCCAGTCTCCACAGCATGAGTAAGGTATTCTGTTCCCTAAAGTTGGTAATGGCTGTTTTGATATACATATATCCGTTTTACTGAGAAACAGGTTTAATTCGTCTCTGCCTAAGGAATGACTCTAATCTGTTTTTGACTTCCTGCTTTCTTCAAGGCATTGTACAAACGATAGGCAGAATCTGTAAATCTGTGTCACCTTTGCTTTGTTCTTTGAAGTAATATGTGTTCTGGAGTTCTATGAGTGTGTTCTGGACTTAGGTCCCAAACTTAGCACTTAACATGTTTACAGGTGACTGAAGCTCAGATGGATGAGGTTTCAAGGGTCTTTTATGTGAGGTTTTTGACATAGTGCTTAAAGACATTGAAGTCCTGTACATGAACTGCATTCTGGGGAGCAAGTGATAAAAAGAAAATATTATAGCTGGGACTAATTTAAGGAAAGATAAATTCTTTATCCAATTTAGTGGTAATCCTCCCACAATTTCTCTAAGGATTTGCAAAACCACTGCTCTGTCTATTTCACCTATCTTTTTTTATTTTGTAATTAACCTTGCAGTAATTGCTCCAGTCACTCCTTCCTGAGAAAACAAATCCTACCCATACAACAAGGCTGGCATCCTTCTCCAATACACCCTTTGAGGAGTACCTATTTGAGAGTACACATCCAACCAATGTTAAATTTTTGCCACATAAAGAATGGAACAATAATATTCAGTTATCATTTATTTTAGTGCACTTGACATAATATTTTTACAACACCAAATTTCTTTCCTGTTCTCTCACCACAATTGTTCCATTGAAACCAATGGGATAACTGAAGAGAGGGCAATGGTTGAATACATAATCACGGCTCCAGTTGAAAGGAGAGTTTCTCAGGCTGTTTCATGGTGTTTTGATGTAATTTAATCAAAGAGTTGTATTTCTGCTTCATCCTGTGCCTGTCTGATGCTCACTAATCTGTAAATCTACTCTAGATAGATATTAGGAGAACATAATTCTTTTCCAGGCTCTTCTCCTAAGGAGTCGAAGAAAAGTGTAAACCATCATTTTGCTTTGAATGAATGCTTGTCTTTTTTTTTTTTCCCTAACAACAACAACAAAATTTTAAATTTAGTCTAGACATAACAAATTTAAATCACTTATAAAATCTAATTTCACCAGATTAAAATGTCAGGGGAACTCTGCACTACTAATCTAGATATAATTTGCAAATATATATATATATAAGTTTCATTATTGACTTAAATTCGATCTTTCCATACCGAAATAGCTTCTAGTCTTCACCTAGCTAGTGGAAAGACAGTAGTTATGGCTACTTGGGATGGTTCATACTATCATACCAGGTAAAAATATAGAAATCAAAGTTTTGTATAGTGTTCAGAAGACATGATATGCGAGAGTTCAAGCAGCATGTCATTTTCTGATGTGTTTACTTAAGCCTGAATTTTAACAGTAATCTGGAGAGATCTCTGCTCTATTGATCTCAAAGAAAATGTATAGGGAAATAGCCAGTTTTCAGTGCAGTCTAGTATAGAAAATTCATACGCTGACTATAATTTGCTCTACTCCTTTCCTTTTGTGCAAACCCATTCTGCCTGCCTAACCAGAAAAACGTGCACATACAGAGTCTTTTTCAAGCAGCAAGTAAGTAAGAATGCAAATGCAACATTCTGACTCACATTTTCCCACACTTCTGTCCTTCTTTCTTTTCTTCCTAGTTTATTTCTGTTCTGTTATGCCAGCATCTGCCTTGTACACTAGCTCCATCCCTACATAATCTCTGCAGGGACGTGGTCTTAACCTTTTCATCTACCTTATGACCCCTGTTTAAAAATTATAGTTCAGCTGTCTGGATTCTGCTTCTGATGCATACATAGCATGAAATATTTCAGTAGATGGACCTAAAGTACCACCTTTCAAAAAGCACTGTTATATATTTTTTTAAGTGTTAAAAAAGAAACAGGTTTACAGTTAAAAGGAAGGTGCTTAGCAGCAGAAGAAACTCTGTCTAATATCTAGCCACCATTTATTATGGCCACAAAACCTAATCTTGGTGAAAGAACAAGCAGTATTATAAAGGCTTATTATATAGGCCTACCAATGCTAAAAATCCAATATGTCTCATTTATAATTTCTGTAGTAATTCACTGGCCTTGTTTTGCTTTGAAGCGGTTAGTGTTGCAGGTTACTTTTGCTTCCTTATGTAGATCATTACAAGGTACATTTATTTCACCAGTTATCCTTACTATTTCAGTATTTTTTTTGTAGGCAGAGTGTTTATCAGCACAATAAGGGTGGGAGGTTAGCAACATCTAATGGATCAAATGAGTATTCCTATTGTCACTACCGTATTATCTTTGAAATGGTAGGCAAGAACTTTGAACCTTGCTACTAAAATATAATCTCCACCAGTTCTGCCTTTTAAAAAACATAGACACAGGCAGCAGGAGCAGTAAACATTACAAGTTTCTGGACATCAAATTTCATACCCATACTGTCCATTACATGATAAATCATGTCCTTAAGTTCCAGTTAGTGTCCTATGGTTTTGTAGTATAAAGGTTGATAAACAGCTGAGCTCTCAGGTCTATTCATGACACTTGCAATTGTCCCTGTAGCTCTCTTCTGAACTTTTTCCAGGTGTGGGTGAACCATGAACTTAAACAGATACAATGTCATTCTATTTTGTTTCTCTTTTGAGAAGAACTGACATGCTTCCTATAAACTTTAATTGTCTTGGGATGTTGCCACTACCAACTGCTGCTCCATGACATGTTTGGATATAAAGACAGTAATGAATTACTTTTTTGTTATTATTGTTTTGTTAGTTTGTTGTTGTTGCTGTTTCTCCTAGGTGGTAAGTTTATGGTCTCAGTGCTGCAGACTCATACTTGGATCCAGTTCTGACTTATACAACAGCAGCCATCAATTCTACTACAGTAGTGTAGCCTGGAATGAAATTCTGTTCCCCTGAGTACATTCTGCTCTGTGTGTTGAATGAGTCACTGACATAACCTAACTGGTGGAACACTCTCTGGAAAACTATTGTTTTCAGCTTAATTAAAATATTTTGAAGTAAAATTGACTGCTGTTTCAGAATTCTGAATTTAGAGTCCTACTTTCATCCTACGTAGAAATCTTTGGCAGAGACTAAATAAATTTCTTAGAAATTAAGATTGCCCTCCTAGGTCCAGATTCTATCACCTATATTAACCCTGACTAGCAACAAATACTGGAGTTAGCCAACCTGCTGTATGATACACAAGTATTTCCATTTTTAAGGTACACTATTCCTTTTTGCAAGACTTCTAGAGATGGGTTTAAGGCAGCCTATAATACTATGGCTGTGCTGTACCTGTTGGTAGGTAAACATATGGCTGCAATTTCCTGCACTGTTGATCTGGCCCTTTCACAGACACTAAATGAAATGAAAGATAATCAAATGACTATTCACAGATAAGAAGTAGTTGAAAATCTAGATGTAGAAAATATTCCTAAGTATTGATTTGACAGTCTGACTGTATAACAAGAAATGTATCTATTAAGGAGAAAAGAAAAAAAAATGAAAAAAAAAAAAACACCAGAGAGAGTAAGAAAGAATTTCACTGAATAATTGCTGATCATTTCTCTGATCATTCCTCTTCATTTTACAAATGTACGTTAGAGCATATAATGCAGCTAGCCATTCTTTAATTTTTTACTTTTGAGATTCAAAGGCTGCATATTTCACATAAAAGTAAGAACTGTAATAATTGTAATATCTGAAGCAGATGTGAATTGTAGCTTGTGAAGTTATGTGTGATTAAAGGTGATGAGAAGGTAATGACTTAAGAAGACCCTAACTCTGTCTTTAAAGAAGGGTTACTCAGGGCAGACAAAAATGCCTATATTTGTTTTGGATTTTTCTCTCAGGAACATTTTCTTTCTCACATACTGAGTAAAGGTGTGCAAAATTTTTTGTTTGTTTTGTTTTGTTTTTGTTTTCCTTGTAGGGCTTGCATGAGATAACCTAGAATGAAAGGTAGAAATATGACTTATACAACTAATTTATTCTTTTTCAGCATGCTCCCTTTTGCTTCAAATTAAGATTTGCCTTGTTGCTTGCCATGCCTCTGTAATTTCAGGTTAATTTTCAAGAGAAAGAGCTATTTTCTCATAGTATACTTCTGCCATGCAATCTTAGATTAAATTGGTTGAAAATAGGTGCTATAATATTTCAAATGAATGAAGAAGGAAAATCATAAGAGAAGAGTGAACTTCTGTGTACATTAATAAATATATGGTACATATAATTATTACATGTCTTTTTAAAGGATGACCAGCAATAGCAAAATCAAAGTACTTGAAGAGAAATATATATTTATTTAAAATAGCTATTTAAGATAATGGTCCCAAACTCATAAGACTCACTGCGATGATCAGCTCCTGTGTAGACACGTTCTGCAGTGGAGAGGAGGATCGTGGCAGACTGGGCTTTTCCTGCATAGAGGCCACTCAAGGCAGCCAAGGGAGCTGCCTGGAACTGGCAGCCCTCATGTTAGCGGCTACTAACAAGGTGTGGGTGGCCCCCTCTGCTGTAAAAAGGCAGCCCCTGGGACGCGCAAAAGACCAGGAGCATGGTGACCAGGGCAGGCAAACAGGGCGTGGTGCATCAGTCAGGGCGTGGCGCGGCAGTTTGTGCAGCAGTGCACGCAGGCAGGGCAAGCAGGGTTGGTCATACTTGTGTTCTGGGAAGGAACTTCTCCTGAAGAAATGATGTCCACCCGCTGAACCTGCCATTCTGCATCTGAAACCCAGACGGAAGGGCCACAACCTCCCTGGGCAGATGCCTCCACCCAAACAGACCTCCCAAGGACTGAAAGAGTGGCCCAGACCCTCAGTTCTGGGAGCTCCAGTCTCTGTAAGTACCCCTGTGACCTGAAGGCAGAGGGGAGTGCCATGAGTGCAAGTGTGCCCAGCTGGATGAGCTCTTCCAACAGGTGTCTCAGTTGCAAGAGGAGCTCACCAGGCAGCATAGCATTTGGGAATGTGAGCAAGAGATTGACAAATGGTATTATACACTGTCATGGTCCAAGCAACAGCCCTGCCTTAAGTCTAGGCAAGAGGTAGGGAAACAAACGTGCAGCCCAAAACAAACACATTCAAAAGACTCACAGGACAAGGGAGAGTGGACCCTTGTCTCTGATCGGAGATGGAGGAGGAGTCTTCCCCCACCCCTGAAGTGCCCCTGCACAATAGATACGAGGTTGTAAGGCAGGAGAGGGGAGACTCCAGGAGAATTAGTGAAGACTTCAGAAAGACCACGCACAGGGAACTCAGAAAGGCCAACCACATGAAGTTGGCTCAGTCTCCCAACTGCATCAAAACCAGTGCTACAAAGCACAAAGGTTGTTAGTCATTGGAGACTCCTCTCTGAGAGGCACCAAGGCTCCCATTTGCCATCCACACAATCTCTCCAGAGAGGTTTGCTGCCTGCCTGGAGCCCATATTTGTGATATCATGAAGAACCTACCAAGCCTGGTGGGTCCCAAAGACCCCTTCCTACTTTTTCAAGTAGGATCAAATGATGCTGTGACAAGGAAACTCTGCAATATCAAAAATGATTTTATGGCCCTTGGAAAGATGTTGAAGGGATCAGGAGTGCCAGTAGTGTTCTCCTCTGTCCTCCCAGCTCATGACTGGGACCCAGGAAGAAGGAGACAAATGAGCTGAGTGAATGATTGGCTGTAAGGCTGGTGCTGTGCCCAAGGATTTGGGTTCTATGACCTTGGATGCACTTTTGAGGGACCGGGCATGCTGATACCAGATGGGGTGCAGCTGACCAGGTGGAGCAAGAGTGTTCTGGGCAGTAAGCTGGCTGGGCTTGTCAGGAGGTCTTTAAACGAGATGCGGCAGGGGAAGGGGATGAACGTCTGAGTGAAGAGAACATGCCTGAGAACTGTATCACTCTAAGTAACATCAGGAAAATACTTGTGAACCGTCCCAATACAGTCAGGAAGGGTTTTGGAAATGTGATACCACCGATTGCCCAGCTGAAGTGCCTCTACACCAACACACACAGCATGAGAAACAAGCAAGAGGAATTGGAAACCATGATGCAATTAGACAAATATGACCTGATTGCTATCACCAAAATATGGTGGGATGGATCACATAACTGGAACATTGGAATAGAGGGCTACAAACTCTTCAGAAGGGATAGACAGGGAAGGAAGGGAGGAGGTGTTGCACTCTACGTTAGGGATGGGATTGATTGTGAAGAACTGCCTCTGAGAAACAGCCATGTGCAGGAGCTTGTGGGTGAGAGTTGAAGACCACACCAAGAAAGAACAGCTTGTGGCTGGGGTCTACTACAGGCCACCCAATCAAGGGGAGACTGTGGATGAGGCATTCTTGCTCCAACTACAAGAAACATCATACTCATACGACCTCATCCTGATGGTGGACTTCAACCACCCTGATGTCTGCTGGAAAAACTGTACAGCAGGCTGTAAGCAATCCAGAAGATTCTTAGAGTACGTCAAGGATAACTTCCTCATCCAGGTATTAGAGAAACCAAACAGAGTAGGAGCGTTACTTGACCTGCTGCTTACCAACACGGAAGAGCTCATTAAAGAGGTCAAGACTGGAGACAATCTGGGCTGCACTGACCATGACCTGCTTGAGTTTGTGATCTTGAGGAATACAGGCCTGGCAAAGAGCAAAGTTAGGACCCTGAAATTCCAAAGAGCAAACTTCAAGCTATTTAAGGACCTGGTAGTTGAGATACCCTGGAACACTGTCCTTTGGGACAAAGGAGCTGAGCAGAGCTGGCAACTCTTTAAGGATGTTTTCCTTAGAGCGCAAGAACCCTCCATCCATCCCCTTGTGTAAAAAAATTGACAGGGAGGACAGAAAACCAGGATGGCTGAGCAAGGAACTGCTAGTCAAACTGAGGTGTGAGAAGGAAATGCACAGGCAGTGAAAACAGGGACACGTGGCTTGTGAAGAGCACAGAGATGCTGCCCAGATGTGCAGGGATGGGATCAGGAAAGCCAAGGCACAGGTGGAACTGTGCTTGGCAAGGGATACAAAAAATAACAAGAAGGGATTCTACAGGTACATTTGTCAGAAAAGAAAGGCCAAGGAGAGCATACTCCCTCTGATGGATGAGAAGGCAAAACTGGTAACAACAGACATGGAGAAGGCTGAGGTACTCAACAACTTCTCTGCCTCAGTCTTTGCTGCCAGTCAGGCTTCCCAAGTCTTTTTGTTTCCATGAACCCATAGATAGAGGCTGTGGTGTACCTCAGGGCTCTGTCCTGGGACCGGTGCTATTTAATCTCTTTGTCAATGACACAGACAGTAGGATCAAGTGCACCCTCAGCAACTTTGCAGATGACACTCAGCTGAGTGGTGCAGTTGATACAACAGAAGGAAAGGATGCCATCCAAAGGACCTGGACAAGCTTGAGAAGTGGGCCCACGTGAACCTAATTATTTTCAACAAGTCCAAGTGCATGGTGTTGCAACAGGGTCGGGGCAATCCCAGACATGAGCACAGACTGCTCATTGAGAGCAGCCCTGCAGAGAAGGACTTGGGGGTTCTGGTGGATGAAAAGCTTGACATGAGCAAACCACGTGTGCTTGCAGCCCAGAATGCCAACTGCATCCTGGGTTGCATCAGAAGAGGAGTGGCCAGCAAGTCAAGGGAAGTGATTGTCTCCCTCTACTCTGCCCTTGTGAGGCCCCACTTGGAGTACTGCATCCAGGTCTGGAGCCCCAAGCACAAGAAGGATGTGGAGCTGTTACAGTGGGTCCAGAGAAGGGCGACAAAGGTGATCAAGGGTCTGGAGCACACCTCTTATGAAGAAAGGCTGAGAGTTGGGGCTGTTCAGCCTACAGACGGGAAAGGTCCAGGTAGACCTTACTGCGACCCTTCAGTACTTGAGGGGGACCTATAAAAAAGATGCGGAGCAACTCTTTGGTCAATTGGATAATGACAAGACAAGTGGGAATGGTTTTAAACTAAAAGAGGAGAGATTTAGTTTAGAGGTTAGAAGGAAATTCTTCGCTCAGTAGGTGGTGAGGCACTGGAACAGATTTCCCGGAGAGGTTGTGGATGCCACATCCTTATAGGTGTTCAAGGTCAGGTTAGATGAGGCCCTGAGCAACCTGATCTCATGGGTGGTGTCCCTGCCTATGGCAGGGGGATTGGAACTAGGTGATCTGTGAGGTCCCTTCCAACCCAAGCCATTCAATGATTCTATCATTCTATGTAAAACTGTAACTTGTTTATTGCCATAGATAGGCATTAAGTTTAGTGGTTCATATGGCTTTTGTTAAACACACACATGGTGTGGAAGTCACTTCAAAGGAACATATGACAAATTTTATCATCCATTTCCCTATGGTTGCTATTACTACAAAAAATCTGGGAACATAAAGAACTTGTAGCTGTCCCTGATACAGTTATGTCATAGCAGTCAGTAAAAAGTGTAGTTTTTAATGGCATCTCCAAGCTTCAGGTCATGGAGCCAAGCAACTCAAGACCAGACTTCTCTCCTACGTGGTTATTTTAACTTCAAAGTGATCTTCATCACAGACTGAACACAATATAAAACTAAACAAGACTGCACTGCATTTTCAAAAATGACATTTTGCTCTGGAATGCTTTTGCGTACAAACCTTAATATTCAGTTATTTACTAAGCTATCTTTTATTTCAGGAGTGGAGGCAAGAATGATGGAGTGACAGCAAAGGGAAAGGCCTGTTGAGCAGAATGGACTTCTTGCATACCTTTGTTAGAAGCATTCTTTGAAAAAAATGTAACATACACCTCAAATTTTTTTGCTTACAAAAATGCCTGTTTCATAAGGGTTTGGAAATATCTTCTGAAGTCTCTAATAGTTTTTGCTTAGTCACAATAATCTAGGTGATTCTCTCCTTCTGTCCCTTCACTTTATTTTTATTTTTTTTTGTATCATTCTTTGGACTTCTGGACACTGAGTAAACTCAGACACATCTAAATCTTGACATGAGGCATTCTACCTCAGCTGAGTTAATTCAACATGAAAACTTCATTTATATCAGCAAAGACAAAGAAGGAATTGTGCTGGGAATCTAAAAGTATTGATCTGTGTGAAAGTTATATTGCTGAGCTCTCTATAGTTATATGTCGCAATACAATTTGCCAGAGGGAAGATTTACTTTCAAGAGGCTTCCACTAAAAAAAAAAAAATCTTAATATATGCCTACTAGAGGGATATAAAAATGCTGTAATACCACCTACTTGGTTAGAATAAGCAATCTGTAATCTCAGAAATGAGCTGGTATTAAGCTGATAAGGCATATAACATCAGATATTACATGATATTTAGAAGTTAATGCAAGTTCATTGATTTGTATTATTGGTGGTTCTAGTTTCCCAATGCTGCCCCAACAAGTTATCCAAACTCATTAGATGTCACTGTAGTCAATAACAACAACAAAAAATTCCTCACAACTGGAATTGTATCGCTATGGATATAGGAAATGATCTCTTGTGCAGCAGTGAATATTGTCTGTTGATGAATACAGATAACCTCTGTGTAAGTTACATAGTAGAGTTGCATAAATAATGCATGAAGTACTGGAAGTTGTTTAAAAATAAAACTCCATACACATCTCCTCACTCCATTAAGCAGCAAATAATACGAATTTACCCTTGTTTCTATCTTTCTTAATAGCCTTGCTGCCACTCAGCTTTCATCTTTCATTAAGACTCCTGCAGGTGCTGCTTTAGGTGCAATATAACATAATGACACTGAAAGCAGTAGAAGGTTTTAACTCCACTGAACTTTTCCTCTATTATAAAGACTAGTTTAACAGAGTTAATATCTGCTATAACTGAGGATGGACACCTTTTCCTCTATGACATCTAGTCACAAGTTATAATAATAAGATTAAGACAGTTTTGTGTCATCTGGCACCAAGCCTTTTGTAGTATTGCTTGGTCTCCTGTTTATTGTGATCACACCCAGTTTTTCTTCTGTGTGACTCTCTGCTTTGTTTTTGAAGTCAGTAAATAGTACCTTAAGCTAATAGAAGAACGTCAGTGAGCTATAAATGGAGTGTAGGTAGAATGAATAGAGGTCTAGGCTCACACTATTGATGCAATTTAGTGTTGATTGTTATCTGATGATCAGCAAATTTTTGTCTGGTATATTTCATAACACCTAGGGAAGGTAAAAATAAAAGTAAAGCTGACTTTCAGAGAGAGTATAGTAAGTAACTTCTAACAGAGATATGAGAATTGTAACTTGACAAGCCTTTTTCTCCTTTGAGAGGGAGCAGAGTCCTGAACTTGCTATAATAACAACATGTTCCTGTATAACAATTTGTCTATGAATACAGTCATAGACATAGTAGCTTTTCATTCTCAGAAAACTGGTCTTAGACCAGGATCTGGTATTATTTCTTCTTGCTCTTCTAATTCTAATAATTCTAATTTTAATTCTAATTCTAAATTCTTTCTCTCTTTTTTCCCTGTGTATCTTTACTTTCTAGAGGATCTACGACAAGAATTTCCTTTCCTCTGAATATGCAATGTATTTTAAGTTGGCCACAGCTGTCTAGTTGGCCACCTTTTAAGTGCTTCAGCTGTTGATTTATTAAGTAAATAGAAAGACATGAAGCATTACATTCCTGAAAACATTTTTTCCCTACACTGCATCAGTTGTTTTAATAAAAGAAATTTCCTCACTACAGACCTTGCCTCATTGCTATACGTAATCATCATGGCTGAAGTAACAATTGCTGCAGCTAACACTGTTGATCTTAATAGTGCTTAAGTACTTAAGAGCTCCTTCTGAAGCACTTAAAGGAAAAGAGAGGATTTCCAGAAGTTCTCAGCACTGTTGCCCCAGGTGAGAGGTGTCAGATTCCCAAAAACTTCAAAAATCTGGCCGTGGCATGTTGACACCATGCATTGCAGCATTATCTTACAGATACTTAAACATTTTTGACCAATCTGGTAAACCTGTCATGTATATTCTTATGACATGTCTTATTGTGCAGAGCTTGTACTGCAGAAGTGGTTTGGTTCCCAAAATGGAAGGTATTACACTAGTTAATTGATGCTGTCTCTCAAATAAGTTTTACATTAGACTTCTCTCAACAGGACTGTGAAGATCTGTCAAGCAGGAGGAAGGTAATTTTCCCACAGCTATATGAGTATCACCACTTCTGGTGCTTTCTTACAATCTCAGAATTTTTTCTGACATTATAATATGCTTCCATGTGCCATGAACAGTTGGAAAGCCTGGACGTAGAATACTTCTGAAAAAGGTGGTCTTGCTCAGATTTCTGCGATTTGAGGCAAAAGATTTTGCAACTTCTATTTCACCATTCTTATAAATAGCAAAAGATGAGTTATTTCATAAGATTGTTTCAAAAAGAAGTGGATTCTTAATGAACAGGAAACAGAGCCCATTTCGGTCTTCTTATATTTACTGGGGAGATTTCTTAGCAAAAGAAGCTAAGTATCTAAAATTTCAGCCAAATTAAAATACCCTGTCCCTATTTCCTTTAAGCCAACATTTCTCTCTACTGGGTAGATATATTAGTCTCTTGGTTTTAAATTGCAAAGCAACACTAATCAAAGAGCTAATTTTTTGGTACTAATGATGATTTAGCCAAAGCAAACTTATTACTCAAAGAGAGGAAATCTGCTGCCAAGAAAGGTTTTGTTTTCCTTAGGCAGATTAGTTATTCATTGGTGGATGATTATTTACATTACTGTATACTGGAAAAGAGAGAGTTATACGTATTTATTTTATATTACCAAGAAGCAGTGTTCAGCAGTTAAAAAGATTTTTTAAGTGCAAAGAAGGGCAGATGAGAAGAATGTTCAAAAAGAGATATTTTATCCTAGTGGAGATGTTCCCCTGCAGACACACAGAAAAAATATATGCATAGAACAGGAAACTCATCCTTCAAAGTACCCTCTTTGAGAAGTCCCTTTTATTGTCCATTGAATGGGGAGGGAGCTGGGTTGTAGTTAGCTTTGATAAACAATCCTGTTCGTCTCAGCCAATTACTGATTGTTTTGATATAAGTTAGCTTGAAACAAAATGCCTTTACATATTTACGTTATGGATCTTGAGCAGGAACGTAGCTCACAATTTACCAAAGCATGGGGATACTTGGGGAAATTCAGTGCCCAGCTCTCAATAAAATCCAAAACCATTGAAGCCAACACTTACTGAGTCCAAGAGGATAAAAATCTCATTTTGTATTTGTACCCAGCATGTGTTTAACTTTTATGTTTCTGTCGGGCTTTGTTAAATTTTAGTAACATGCACTGCAATAGATTATTATTATTTTTTAATAAACATGGCTATATGTATGTAAAATGGCATTTTTTAAATCTGAGGACTCCATTAATTTAATCTCTGTTCATTTTACTTTTCATTTCTTAAAGAAACATTTGGTTTTAATACCCAATATTTTTCTCAGAGATTGCTGACAGAGGACTAATATCCAATCAGTTAGAAATTTCTAAAGATAGTCAGCTAATCCTCTCTGTTGTTACTTAGATTTTATTTTATTTTTTTATTATTTTTTTAAATTTTTTAGTCTAGTATTCAAACCTATAAATCAGAAGTGTTTTTGTACAAACTTAAAGCTAGCTGTCTAATATATCATAGTAGTCTTTATCCCATTTTAAATACTAGGGACATTCTCTAATCTCAAGGGTTTATAGAAGACAACTCTCAATCCGTAACATGTCACCCTTTATGTACTAGTATTTAGCAGACAAAATTAATATTTCTTTAGTTGGTTTGTTCCAAGGAGAATGACATATTCAATGAGGAGCTCTTTGTGATTTGCTGAACAGTATTTGTTGGAATAAGCTAAGTCCCCAAAATACTAGAATTCTCACAAGTGAAATTATTCCCTCACAATCCTCAGTGCAAAAATATTGTGATTTTTGAAAATATTTATTTGACTAAGCTCTGCCACAGTCAAGTTTCCCTCATCTGCAACCAGAATCCTTCCCTTGATTCCCCAGTGATTCATGAGGCCTTTAATTTTCCATTAGAAAGAAGTACTTTTAAGGGGAATTAAAATACATTTTCATTATTTGACTTTCAGAGAATAATAGCAAATATTTTACTTAGTAAATTATTACTACATTGTAGAATATATGACATTACATTATAGATAAAAAAGATATTCTGAGAGAGTGAATTTAAGGGTTCAGTGAAACAATTTAAAATCATGAGAAAAAGAGAAGAAAAAAAGAGTTCAGTAGGATCTAATTCTATAACCTTGAAAAAATCAGTTGTTACCTTCTTAAGCAAATATGTTTTCTTTTATTTCTAAAGCTTCTGTCTTAATTATTTTGTTGATCAAATTAGGATTACATTCTTGATATGCAGGGAAGATTAATGCAATCACAGTGATAGAGAGTGTGCATTTTTTACTCTGTTTTGATATAATCTGACTGGTAGATGAAACATTAAAAAAAGTTTTCTTGTGTATTTTCTGAAGATCATTGAGATATGCTTAGGACACTACATTACAAACAGTTGGCATTTCAAGATCTAGTGTTTAACTTTGCTCACATTTCTTGGATATCTAGAAAAAGTCACAAAGAATACTACCTTCAACAGCAGTAAAATATGAAGTAAGATCAGCACTAATTATATGTGTACTAACCCACAAATCAGAGAAACAGACAGTGTGTTGAAAAGTGAAGTAGAGAAAGTCAGACTAGTGGATCACATTTGGAGATTGACTTTTTTCAAGTCATTTTCTTTTGCTAAACTGAAACATATCAAAGCATATCATACTTTCTTAAGGATAAAAATGAAAAAAAAAAAGAGATTTATTATTTTAATTAAAAAAAAAAAAAGTCCTAAAAATCTGTCCTTCTTCTTTAATATTTCTCCCATTTGTTCTTCATTCCTTGGCAGCTCTGCAGTCAAAATGACACTTCTGCTAATGTAGATTACCCATGACTGTTTCAGAGCACATACAATAACCAGCCAACCAAAATGACACAAGATAAAGAAAATTTCTCCAAGCTCTCTATTCAAAAGATCACTTATGAATAACCTATCCCCTACATGGCTTTATCTGTATTCTCCCTTCTGCTCCATATTTTTAGTGCCAAAATATTGCTTTATATTTTCTTTCTTTTCACTTCATTTTTCTCTGTTTTCCCCCAATTCCTCATTATTATTTTCCCCCTAAAGCTTTCTGCCAAGATGAAACATTATAAGATGTTCACACAGTTAATAAATAAATAAATAAATAAAACCATTGAGGCTGATTCAAATGCCAAAGTATGCTTCTAGAATAATGTATTTTTAACTTTGGAAGAAAAGCTATATATATATGTATAGAAACAGCTTATCTTTTGGCTTACTTATATCTCTGGATAGTAGCAACTTAGCAAAGGGTTAAAAGGCATAGAAAAAATAAAAAAAACCTGTAGCATTATGGTTTTGTCTGGAGTCATTTATTCATCCTCTGCTTCCCCAGAAAATAAAAATCCATTTTTAATAAAACATAAAAAGGTGGACATATTGATGATATTACATTCATATAGCTTAATAAGCATTTCAAATCCACTGATGTCACATGAGGGAGGATGCGTTATTAAAACCACATCAACAATGACAGAGATGATATACACTTCAGCTCCTTGGTTAGTTCTCTTTTCTTGGCTGTTTGCTTGTTTATAAAGGTTCACCACTTTTTTTTTTTTTTTTTTTTTTTTTTAATATATCCATATATATCCATACCCGTTTTAATATATCCATAGCAGATAAGTCATATCCTATGTGGAGGATTAGGATCTTAATAAAGGGCTAAAGGCATAAGTTGAAGTGAACACTCTTTTTTTTTTTTGTCTTAAAAGAAACAAAATAAAAAATATAGAGTACCATATACATTAGCAACTGCATGTTTCCCAATCTTTTATCTTGACTTTTAAGTAGACCCATTATGAAAAGTTAAAAAAAAAAAATAAAAAAAAATCACATTTCTGTTCTGCAGAATGCACAACAGCTGAGTCCCTCATCTAGCACTTGGAACATGATTAGAGGATGGAAAGCACAAAAGCCTTTCAGCCTTGTAATGACTGTTCTGTATGGTGTCGCACTCACTAGACTGTGCTGCTGACACTTTTTTAAAGTGCATGTAATACATCCACAGATGTCCAGCTCTCAGTTTGGTTTTCCTCAATTCATGCCTTCCTCTCACTTTGTGACTCAGTCCACTGGGTACCAAGCCTGACTTCATTTTGGTTGCTGTGGGATGCTCCAAATCACTTAGAAGCAAAATTTCTTAACAATACAGTGTTTGTTCTTCCAACTGTAGGTGACAGAATAGAATAACGCAGGTTGAAAGGCACCTCTGAGGTCATTTGACATGTGTTGGACTAAGAGAGAAATAAAAAAGAATCCTGTATCCACTCAAATCTTCCAGAGGCCTGACTTTTACTTGTTAATGAAGAGGAGCAGGTCTGGCCTGTAGCTTACTCCTTCTGTGCATAAGTCTTACCAGACTATAACCTTGTTTACCAAAGTTATCTATTCTTGGGCTCATACAGCCTTACCTCTTCCTCTTCCAGTGAGATTATGTGTTTTGATTTCTTCCTTCTCAAGCAATATACCTTTTCACCATAGCTATGTTGAAAGAGTTCTTCAGCTGTAAAACTGACTTCTTGAGACAGCGATGATGAGCTAAGGCACAATATTATCTTTGTTGTTTGATTGCTTTCAATGCTAACTTACAGCTGTCTTTGATTTAACTCTGAAGCATTCAAACAGGAGACATACAAAACTGAAGGAGGAAGAGAATCCCATGTCATAAAGCAGCAGGCATTTCTCTTCCTATCAGACCATACAGGATGGAGGTAGGGTTGCAGCTGCTGTCCTCAGAACAAGGATACAGGTGGCATCTTCCAATGTGCTTTTATAACTTCCCTCATATTTAGTTGTCAAAATCTGCCTAGCAAGAGTACTAAGTAGTTATGATTGATACTACAATTGCTAAGAGACTATAGCAGCATTGCTAGGCTTTTACGTGTCGGCTGTAGCTTTTCCATAACAACACAAACTTCTGACATGAGGGGAAAAATGCAGTCTTTTAAAACAGTATTCACAGAATCACAGAATGCTAGGGATTGGAAGGGACCTTGAAAGATCATCTAGTCCAATCCCCCTGCCAAAGCAGGAACACCTAGATCAAATAACACAGGAACACATCCAGGTGGGTTTTGAATGTCTCCGGAGGAGACTCCACAAACCCCCATAGGCAGCCTGTTCCAGTGCTCTCTCACCTTCACTGTGAAAGGTTTTGTCTCATATTTAAGCGGAACCTCCTATGTCCCTGCTTGCACCCATTGCCCCTTGTCCTATCATTAGATATCACTGAGAAGAGCCTGGCTCCATCCTCCTGACACTCACCCTTTACATATTTATAAACATTAATAAGGTTACCCCTCAGTCTCCTCTTCTCTGAGCTAAAGAGACCCAGCTCCCTCACCCTTTCCTTATAAGGGAGATGTTCCACTCCCTTAATCATCCTTGTGGCTCTGCACTGGACTCTCTTGAGCAGTTCCTTGTCTTTCTTGAACTGAGGGGCCCAGAACTGGACACGATATTCCAGATTCGGTCTCACCAGGGCAGAGTAGAGAGGGAGGAGAAGCTGTCTTGACCTACTAACCACACCCCTTCTAATACACCCCAGGATGCCATTGGCCTTCTTGGCCACAAGGGCACAGTGCTGGCTCATGGTCATCTGGCTGTCCACCAGGACCCCCAGGTCCCCTTCTCCTGTGCTACTCTCCAACAGGTCAGTCCCCCAGCTTATACTGGTACCTGGAGTTGTTCTTGCCCAGATGCAGGACTCTACACTTGCCCATGTTATATTTCATTATATTTAATTAGTATTGATTTACTATATAATTTCTGCTCTGTATTTTGATGGCAGACATAATCATCTCCCCCGGCTTTTAAAAAATCAAGAGTAATGTATCCCATTTAAATAACTTCTTAAATTTTTTTTTAACTGTACATTAACACCTGTAATGCTGCTGTATTTTGAATTATTTGCACCATGTTGCATGTAGTAAGGACCAGACGCATATTACTGGTTATTACTCAAATATAGAGGAAGGTTGTAGAGATTAAAAGAAATAATCACATGCTTGATGTGATAATAAAAAAGGGAAGAGTGGAATATTCAAATAGAAACGTCATTATCAGAGGTGAGGGGCAGCAATATCATTTTTGCAGAAACATTTTGTATAGATATAAGCAAGGAAAGAATGTGTTTGTCAAGGCCAGCGAATAAGTTTCAGGTAGTTCAAATAATAGCTGACAATAGTTAGACCAAGATCATCAGCTCTTGGGATTAATTAACAAGGTTTTATTTTAAAAATATTATTCCAAAAGCACACATAAATTCAGAGCACATTTGAACAATAGTGGCTTAACCCAGCCACATGTATCAATAGCAATGTAGCCCATCAGAGATAGTACTTGGCTTCACTTCTGTATGGACGAAACTGAAAGACTGAGGGAGAGGTGTGGTCTCACCTCCTGGTGTTGACAGGAGCATGTGAGGTGTACATGGGAACATGTGCTTTGGGAAAGGCTCACTTTGTCTCTCAGCAGTTGCTTCTACACATTGGCAGGAACAGCAGCAACAGTCCTGAATTTCCAAGGGTCTTGGAAATGTAAAGTAAGCACATATTTTTTTTTTTCCTCCAATATTACATTGCTCTGTATTTTTTTCCTCATTTGGGTGTATTTATAGTCAGTCTCTACTTTCTACCCACAGCAGGTAAGAGATTAAAGATATTACCTTTAAAGCTTTCAGTAAAGTTTTAAGTAAAGCTTTCAGTAAAGTTTTAAGGTATTGTCCTTTTTCTCTCATTCTTGAAAATATATGTGTGTCCCAGGTGATGAATGTGACTTGTGTCCCAGGTGATAAATGGCTATTCATGAAAGTGTAGCAGGTACAATCATATATGAAGCCTTAAATCTGAACCAGAGCAAACCTACAATGCAGATTATGCTCAATTTCAAGGTAGTGATGACAGTCAAAGGTAGTAGTGTTGCAGTAACTGAAATGGGATAGTGGGCAAAAATTAAGGGCTACATTTACTACATATATTTCTAATCTCATGGCTAATTAAGGTGTACACAGAAATATATTTTCACATGTAGGAAATCTAGGAATAGAGCAGTAGATCTGTTAACCATTTAGCTAAAAATGGTAAAGGGTTAGGGTTAGGGCTGGGGGTTAATTAAGGGCTGGATTAGTCTAAATTCTGAGGATCTTAAATCTTTATAGTTCGTAGACTGTTCATATCCAATGAAGCCTTTGCATGTTACCACAAAAGCCTTTTCTTTGTGTTACATTACAATACTCCTACAGCTTCCTAATGTAAACATAGTGCCTTGGGAATTAATTTTGTGATGTCACCTACCTGTCTGTCATCCCAACTACTGAACTGTTTTTCATGAAGAAAACAGAGGCGTTCTTATTGGTTTACTTTACGCTGGACAATGAGTATCAAGTTGCTACTCATTTTTCGAGAATACTCAAGCCAAGTATAAACTTCTGTTATGCACTGAAGGTACTTTCAAGAATATTTAGACTTTAGGAATTTTCTTCATACATAGGTAAGGTATATGTTAATGCAATCAGGGCCATGATATCACCATGAAAATAAAAATTGCACTTTTGGTTCCTTTCTTCTGTTCTCCTCTAGAACAAGATCCCAGAACAAAATGACTGTGCTACTGTATACAGTCTAAATATTCAGCAAATATACAGGCTGTATATTTAGAACTTTAACTCTATTTTTTTTTTAAGATTTTATTTTCATGATAAATAATTCTTCACCATTCCAGCAACAGATGCTGCAACAGATATTGGTTCTTTTTTACTGTAAGTGTGGTGAAGTGAAGAAAGGATGAGACATATTTCACAATTTTGTAGAGATTGAGACTGGCATACTTCTCTGCCTCAGTCTTTGCTGCCAGTCAGGCTTCCCAAGTCTTTTTGCTTCCCTGAACCCATAGATAGAGGCTGGGGGAGCAAGGTCCCACCCACTGTAAGCAAAGAGCAGGTTTGAGACCACCTGATGATACTAAACATGTACAAGTCTATGGAGCCTGATGACATGCATGCAAGGATCCTGAAGGAACTGGCTGATGTAGTTGCCAAGCCTATCTCTATCATATTTGGAAAGTCCTGGCAGTCAGGTGAAGTCCCTGTTGACTTGAAAAAGGGAAACATCACTCCCATTTTAAAAAAGGGTAGAAAGGAGGTCCCGGTGAGCCTCACCTCTGTGCCTGAGAAGATCATGGAAAAGATTGTCCTGGAAGCCATGTCAAGGCACATGCAGGACAAGGAGGTGATCTGAGACAGCCAGTATGGCTTCACCAAGGGCAAATCATTCTTGACTAATCAGGTGTCTTTCTGCGATGGAGTGACTGCACAGTTTAACAAGGGAAGACCAACCAATATCATCTACCTAGATTTCTGTAAGGAATTTGACAAGGTCCCACATGACATCCTTATCTCCAAACTGGAGAGATATGGGCTTGATGGGTAGACTATTCAGTGGATAAGGAGTCAGCTTGAAGGTTGCAAGCAGAGAGTGGTGTTCAATGGCTCTATGTCCAGGTGACGAGTTGTGTCACTCAGGGCTCTGTCCTGGGACCGGTGCTGTTTAATCTCTTTGTCAATGACACAGACAGTAGGATCAAGTGCACCCTCAGCAACTTTGCAGATGACACTCAGCTGAGTGGTGCAGTTGATACAATAGAAGGAAAGGATGCCATCCAAAGGGACCTGGACAAGCTTGAGAAGTGGGCCCACGTGAACCTAATTATTTTCAACAAGTCCAAGTGCATGGTGTTGCAACAGGGTTGGGGCAATCCCAGACATGAGCACAGACTGGGATAAGAACTCATTGAGAGCAGCCCTGCAGAGAAGGACTTGGGGGTTCTGGTGGATGAAAAGCTTGACATGAGCAAACCACGTGTGCTTGCAGCCCAGAATGCCAACTGCATCCTGGGTTGCATCAGAAGAGGAGTGGCCAGCAAGTCAAGGGAAGTGATTGTCTCCCTCTACTCTGCCCTTGTGAGGCCCCACTTGGAGTACTGCATCCAGGTCTGGAGCCCCAAGCACAAGAAGGATGTGGAGCTGTTACAGTGGGTCCAGAGAAGGGCGACAAAGATGATCAAGGGTCTGGAGCACACCTTCTATGAAGACTGAGAGAGCTGGGGCTGTTCAGCCTACAGAAGAAAAGGCTCCAGGGTGACCTCATTGCAGCTTTTCAGTACTGAAAGAGAACTTATAAAAAAAGATGGAGAGCAACTTTTTGATCAGTGAGATAATGACAGGACAAATGGGAATGGTTTTAAACTAAAAGAGGAGAGATTTAGTTTAGAGGTCAGGAGGAAATTCTTCGCTCAGTAGGTGGTGAGGCACTGGAACAGGTTTCCCGGAGAGGTTTGGATGCCCCATCCCTGGAGTTGTTCAAGATGAGGTTGAATGGGGCCCTATTTCTATTTTGTTTTATTACTCATGCAAATATAAAAACAGTTGTCAGTCTTTTACTAAAAAGATATTCCTACAAGGTATAGAACTGATAAAGCCACTACTGTACCATTATCATCTTCAGTTCCTGCCAGAGCTGTAAGCTTGGCCAGTACATGTTGCTCTCAGACTATTGCCAACTGCAAAAAGAGTCTTAGGGAGCTACTGCAGGTTGGCAGAGTTAGAAATATCACCTGTGCCCTTTTAAATGTAGAGTGCAGGCCACAGTTTACTTTCACTTGGAGGGGTGTCCAATATACCTGGAATCGACTGCTCCAGGGGTGGAAACACAGCCCTACCATTTGCCATGGACTGATCCAGTCTGCGCTGGAGCAGGGGGAAGCTCCTGAACACCTGCAGTACATTGATGACATCATCGTGTGGGATGACACAGCAGAGGAAGCTTTTGAGTAATGGAAGAAAATAGTCCAAATCCTTCTTAAGGCTCGTTTTGCCATAAAACAGAATAAAGTCAAAGGACCTTCACAAGAGATTCAGTTTATAGGAATTAAATGATAAGATGGATGTCTTCAAATCTCAATGGATGTGACCAATAAAACAACAGGTATGTCTCCACCAACTAGCAAAAAAGAAACACAAACTTTCCTAGGAGGGAGAAATGCACAGGGTGTTTTTTTGGAGAATGCACATTCCAAATTACAGGCTGATTGTAAACTTGCTCTATCAAGTAACCCGTAAGAAGAACGATTTCAAGTGGGGCCCCGAGCAATGAAAAACTTTTGAAAAAATTAAATGGGAGGTAGTTCATGCAGTATCTCTTGGGCCAGTCTGAGGAGGACAAGATGTAAAGAATGTGCTCTACACTGCAGCCGGGGAGAATGGCCCCACCTGGAGCCCCTGGCAGAAAGAGCCTGGGGAAACTTGAGGTCGACCCCTAGGGTTTTGGAGTTGGGGGTACAGAGGATCTGAGGCCCACTACACTCCAGCTGAAAAAGAGATATTGGCAGCATATGAAGGAGTTCGATCGGCTTCAGTTCGGTCAGTTGGCACAGCTCCTCCTGGCATCCTAACTGTTGGTACTGGGCTGGATGTTCAAAGGAAGGACCCCCTTTACACATCATGTGACTGATGCTACATGGGGTAAGTGGGTTGCACTGATTACTCAGTGGACTCGAATAGGAAACTCCAATCACCCAAGAATCTTGGAATTGATTGTGGACTGGCCAGAAGGCAAATATTTTGGAATATCACTGGAGGAGGAGGTGACCTGTGCTGAAGAATCCCCAGTGTACAACAAGCTACCAGAAAACGAGAAGAAATATGCCCTGTTCACTGATGAGTCCTGTCGTATTGTGGGAAAACATCAGAGATGAAAGTCTGCCGTATGGAGTCCTACATGACAAGTTGCAGAAACTGCTGAAGGAGAAGGTGAATTGAGCCAGCTTGCAGAAGTGAAGGCCATCCAGATGGCTTTAGATACTGCTGAATGACAAAAGTGGCCAGTTCTCTATCTCTGCCAATTCACGGATGGTAGCAAATGCCCTGTGGGGGTGGTTACAGCAATGGAAGCAGAGCAGCTGGCAGTGCAGAGGCAAACCCATCTGGGCTGTTGCATTGTGGCAAGATATTGCCACCCAGGTAGAGAACCTGGTTGTAAAAGTACACCATGCGGATGCTCACGTGCCCAAGAATTGGGCCACTGAAGAACATCAGAACAACCAGCAGGGAGATCAGGCTGCTAAGATTGAAGTGGCTCAGGTGGACCTGGACTGGCAACATAAGGGTGAAGTGTTTATTGCTCAATGGACCCATGACACCTCAGGCCATAAAGGCAGAGATGCAACATACAGATGGGATCATGGGCAAGGGATGGACCTGACCGGACACTAAGGCACAGGTTATTCATGATTGTGAAACATGTGCTTGTGGTGGTTTTACTCAGGTGGGCAGCCGAGTTCCACCATGGCCGCTCTATCACTCCCCCTCCTCAAAGGGAAAGGGGGAGAAAATATGATACAAAGGGCTCAGGGGTTTAGATGAGGACAGGGAGATCACTCAACAGTTATCGTGATGGGCAAAACAGACTCAGAGTAGGGGGATAGTAAAATTTATTGCGTATTACTAACAAGCTAGAGAAGTGAGAAGCAAAAGAAGAAACCAAAAACACCTTCCCCCCGTCCACCCTCTTCCATGTCCTCCCCCCGAGCAGCACAGGGGAACAGGGGAATGGGGGGTGTGGTCAGTCTATAGCACTTCGTCTCCGCCGCTCCTTCTTGGCCACTCTCTTCACCTGCTCCACATGGGGTCCTTCCCACGGGATGCCATCCTTCCCAAACTGATCCTGTGTGGGCTTCCCACAGGCAGCAGCTCTTCAAGAACTGCTCCAGATATGGGTCCGTACCATGGGGTCCATCCATTAGGAGCAAACTGCTCCAACCTGTGTCCCCCACGGGCAGCAGCTCCTGCCAGGTCACCTGCTCCTGCGGGTGCTCCTCTCCATGGGCTACTGGTCCGGCCCGGGATCTGCTCTGGTGGGGGTCCTCCACAGGCCGCAGCCTCCTTCAGTGCAGGTCCACCTGCTCTACCATGGTCTCCTCCACAGGCTACAACGTGGAACCCTGCTCCACCATGATAATCCATGGGCTGCAGGGGGACAGCCTGCTTCACCATGGTCCTCACCACAGGCTGCAGGGTACTTCTGCTCTGGTGCCTGGATCACCTCCTGCCCTCCTTCTTTCCTGACCTTGGCGCCTGCAAGAATGTTTCTCACTCCTCTCTCTCTCCCAGCTGCTGAGAAGCAGCATTTTTTTTTTTTTCCCTTTCTTAAATATGCTCTCACAGAGGCGCAAAGCAACATCGCTTATTGGCTCAGCTGTGGTCAGCAGTGGGGCCCTTATCTAACATGGGGCAGCTTTAGATTCTTCTCAGAGAAGCCACACCTACGGCCCCCTGCTACCAAAACCTTGCCACATAAACCTACTACAGTGCTGCAGTCAAGCAAGCCAAGCAGTTAAAGCCTCTTTGGTATGGAGGACTATGGTTGAAATATAAATATGGAGAGGTCTGGCAGATTGATTACATCACAATCCCTCAAATCCACAACGGCAAGCACCACATACTTACAATGGTGGAAGCAACCACCAGATGCCTGGAAACATATCCCGTGCCCCATGCCGCCACCCAGAACACCATCCTGGGCCTTGAAAAGCAAGTCCTTTGGCAGCATGGCACCCCAGAAAGAATTGAGTCAGACAATGGGACTCATTTCTGAAACAACCTCTTAGATGCTTGGGCCAAAGAGCGTGGTATTGACTGGGTATATCATATCAAACAGTGGGATACATATTTGGCAAAGGCCATGTGGTTAGTCAACAGTAGGGGATCTGTCAATCCCCTAGTGTTACCAGTCAAACCTGTTACAAACTGTAGAAGGGAATAAAGTCCCTGTAGTGCACATAAAAGCATGCTGGAGAAGATAGTCTGGGCTATTCCTGCCTCAGGCAAAGGCAAAACGAGCCATGGGATTGCTTTTGGTCAGGGACCTGGATGCACTTAGTGGGTAATGCAAAAGAATGGGAAGGTCCGATGTGTACCTCAGGAGGATTTAACGTTGGTTAAGACTAGCCCATGAGTTGAATTGTATTATGTTAATTACTATATAATACTGTATGTCATCACTACTATGATTGCTACATGTCTTATCAACGGTATGACAGTAACAGCCACGCAGATAATGATGAACTGACTTTGATAGAATTGGGCAAGCACAGCAGTGTGATGGAACCAGAACGAGCTTCAATGTGCGACGATCCAACATTACGCACCTTCTCTTCTGCCCTGAAAGATTGTTGTGACAGATTGAGCCCAAAGTTAGTCACAGACTATACACAAACATGGTAGACATTTTACATACATATATGGAAGGTGGTGATTAATTGAAATGTCTTGGAAAATGTGGGACCCGAGCATGACATAAATGGCATGGAATAAGGGGTGGATATTGTCCTGGTTTTGGCTAGGATAAAGTTATTTTATTTTCTCCTAGTACCTAGTATGGGGTTGTGTTTTGCTTTTAGGATGTGATTAGTGTTGATAACACACTGATGTTTTAATTGTTGCAGAGCAGTGCTTACACTAAGCCAAGGACTTTTCATCTTCTCACACTGTCCTACCAGTGAGCAGGCTGGGGGTGCAGCAGGAGCTGGGAGGAGACAGAACCAGGACAGCTGACTGAAACTGGCCAAAGGGATGTCCCATGCCATGTGGTGTCATGCTGAGCAATTAATATGGGGTGGCTGGCCGGAGTTGGGGGGACCACTGCTTAGGGATAGGCTGGGCATTGTTCTGCGGGTTGTTCAGCAATTGCATTGTGCATCACTTGTTTTGTACACATTATTATTAGTAGTTCTATTCTATTCTATTCTATTCTATTCTATTCTATTCTATTCTATTCTATTCTATTCTATTCTATTCTATTCTATTCTATTCTATTCTATTCTATTCTATTCTATTCTATTCTGTTCTGTTCTGTTCTGTTCTGTTCTGTTCTGTTCTGTTCTGTTCTATTCTATTCTATTCTATTCTATTCTGTTCTATTCTTTATTTCTATCCTATTCATCGTTGTTATTATTATTTTCCTTTCTTTTCTGTCCTAATAAACTGTCTTTATCTCAAGCCATAAGCCTTCATTTGTTTTTCCAATTCTCTCCCCCATTCCACTGAGAGAGGGGGGAGGGTGAGTGAATGGCTGTATGGTGCTTAGCTGCCAGCTGGGTTGAACCACAACAAAGGGAAAAGGAAAAAAAGACAAAACAAAACAAAACAAAACAACAAAAAAACAAGAAGACTTCATTGTTTCAATAACCTATTGTAGTGAACAATTTGTTGAGCTCAAGTGTTAATTTCTTCCCATGCTACGCTCTACTTCCCTGTCAAGCCAATATTACCATTTTATTTTCCCATTTTCATTTACTCCTGATAACTAATATCGATGACTTCTGAGACTATGTCTTCCAACCAGAAACTACCTGGAATATACTGCAATTTGTTGTTGCTAGACAGGAACTGGAATTTGACTAGGCAGAAAATGGGAGTAATAAGTAATAAGTAATCAGCAACATACAAGGATTAATTGATACTCTGCTCCCACAGCATTTTTTTCTGTAGACTTGTAGCATAAGCAAATGGAACTGAAACTCAAACGCTATCTCTGTAATGACTAAACAGACCACCAATAAGGACTTTTGTTATTGTATTTACATGAAACAGAGAGGACCAACTCCTAGATCCAACTGAACTTTGATATCAGCTGGCCTAGATTATGATTTTTTTAAAATTATTATTATTAATATTATTTATTTATTTATTTTTGATTCTGTATGCAGACTTGTAAGCCAGCAATAATCTCTGTAGTAAACTGAGTTATGTAAGAGTTCATGTTAATTTATATAGGGACTTTAAACTGGATCATTAGAAAATTTTGGAATGTTGGATTTGTAGAGACAAGCAGCATTGTTGTGGCCCCAGTTCCTCTTTAACTGTCAGCAAAATGAGATGTGACATACCCCCCTCTGAACTGCGTAAGTTTAAAACATTCCAGCTAAAAGGACCTGTCAGAATGATGTGGCACTTATAGCCCCACAGATTGTCACAAAATATATTAAATTAATGGAACAAAATATAGCTGAGGTAACACAGTGTGAACTGATTGCTCATCTTAAAATAAACCATGCCTTAGTAGTTCACAATTAATAAAACTAAGACATGTCAGATAGTGGTACAGATGAGCAAGAAAAACAAAATTTTACCTATCATTTCCACAGCTGCTATACATTATGAATCTAATGCAATTTAATCTGATTAGACAAGTAATCTCAGAGGCAACACCTAGCATTTGCTTTATATACCACTGTGATTTCTTTTACAGTAATTTAAATATAAAGGTTGAACAGGACACACTTATTTTGCCTTCAACTTATTATTTAATGTGAGTGACAAATTCCAGCAGATAGAACACATAGCAGTTTCAGTTGCATTGTTTAAAGTAGTGGAAATCCTGACCTCTGTATCCAAGCACATTGCTTAAACAATTAATCTTGATATGAACTATACTATTGATGTTCTTATGTTTTATTCCATCAAGAAGTCACAGCAATGACAATGCTACCTGATATTCATTCTTCATTCTGTCTTTGTGTTGGATCCTTTTTCCAAAAGTGGTTCTGAATGGGATTGCTGTGAATTCTTCTCTGATCAAATATCTATGAAAAAGTCACTAGGCAATTTCAGTTTGGGCTTTTGTTGTGTAATCTTACTTAAACAGTATCTGCAAGTATGGTAAATATTTTGTAGACATAAAAGTATGAAAGATTTTACTGTCTAACTTTTGAGGCAATGAAATTGCAGAATATGACAAGAAAGGGAAGTCACATTATCATTTGAATTATGCATTATCTCCAGCCATAAACACGAATAAGAATCCCTCTGCATCTACTTAGACAAGTAAGAGTTGTGAAGAACGAAACAAAACATCAAAAGAAACTTCTCAGGTAACTGATTTAACTATGAGTAAGTTGCCCAGATTTTCTCCTTCATCTTGAGAGCTAAAGTAGATGGTTAGTAGAAACATTTGAGGAAGCATTATATTCTCTTCATTATTGCTGTTTCTATTCACGAAGAACAAATAGAAGGGAGAAGGGAATTGCACCCTCAGTTTTAGTTCTATGATTTCCCTGTTTGTTTATCTATTTGTTTAAGGTAATAGTGCTGCTTAGATATATGCCATGTAATGACTTGCTGTAGTCTCGAGTAACATATTTTTTCTTGTGAGGGTCTGTTAGATAAGACAAGGTCAATGAAAAGTCTTTCCTGATATATTTTATGTCATGAGGTTAACCCTGATTCCTTGTTTGTGTACTGTATAAGACAAAAGAAGAAAGAGTGCCTGTGAAGAAGTATCAGAATACACTCAGAATAGATATGAGCATAACAGGGCTTTCATACACAAAAATGTAGTATTTGTTCTAGATTTAGAATAGCATGGATACAAGGAATAGGAAATAAAAGGTACCTATCAAGGTAATAACAATAACACCTCACATCTTTTACAAAGAGTTCAGCATCATTATTCCATTTGGCAGCTGGATATACTGAGAGACACAGAAGGTCCCTCAGCAGGGCAGAGGCAGAGCCAAGACTAGAATACCTGTCCTGGCAATTATTTACTAGGTCAAATTAGATTCACTTCAGTTTTGTATGACCTAGGTTCTTTGTCTTTGCTAGTCAATTTTCCATTTAAAAAATAATAATAAAATAAATCTGCTGCAAGTTACTGCAGTGGTCTTATTTTTCATTGTACAGTTTGAGTCTGGAATCCCTTTTACTACCTAGCAATTAACAGTTAAAATATGTTAAAATAATGCAATTATAAGTCATTGCCAAATAAAAGGTAAGCACCAGATGGTAAGTTTTATGTTTAACTACAATGCAAACATATTGTTCTATTGCCTTTTCTTAAAACTACAATGTTCTCTGTACTGTGTGGGCTCTGAAGGTGAGGTTTTTCTTATATGGAGTATAAAACATAAACATTGTAACTCAATATGTAGAGCTTTTTTGCATTCTCTCTTGTCCCAAAATGAAGCAGTGTTTCTCAGTCTTGTTACTATGATATCGGCGTATATCACTTACACTGAAGACACATTTGTATAAGCACATACAAAAAAGAAAGAAAATAGTCAATGAAGCTGGAAGGGGTTATAGTTGTACTACTTAACTTCTTTAACAGCTCTAACATTTCAAACCTAACCTGCAACTTAATAGGGCCTTAATATTAACCCCCCCTCCCCCCCCCCCCCCCTTTACTGTTGTAAAGAAAATTACCTCTAGATTTGATCCAAGATTGAAACTCATTAAATAGGATCTTAAGCAGTACTGAAGGACAATGGTGTAAAAAAATGTTATAGTACTGTGGTAGTTAAACAAGGACTAAGGCTGAAGAGGAGTACAGTAATGTTCAGAGGACAGAAAGCTAAATGTAAATATACCAAATATAAAAACCTGGAATTAGTTATAGGAGGATTTCTGTATTTTGGAAGTAAAATAAAATACCTAAAAGATTTTGGAAGCAAAGCCTTTTGTTTTGTTATTTTGTTTTGGATGCCTAAAGTGATAGTTTTCTACTCATCCCCTGTCAGCCTCTTGCTACAATAAAGCACCTGATTTCTGCATATCTGTAGATACCTATATTTCTACCACTATGGTATTTTCTGGTTATCTCAAACTTCTAAAGTAAATAACTTTTATTTTTTAGCTGATGTAAAGTGCACCAGCTGCCCAGTGCTACATTAAAACAGCATTGTATCCTAGGTAATGCTTTCCTAGGTAAGGCTTTCATATTACTGAAGAGTCATTACATTATTATGACTCTGCTTCCTCTTTGACTTTTGCGCTGCTGGCCTGAAAGTAGTGCATTAACTGATGATGACCTTCTTTGGAGGCCTATCTCTTCTACTACCTAGTACCCATACATTTTCACGAAAAATAACACATTTTAAGTGCTCTTTTCATTCTGTTCTCAACATTTTCATAACTTACTAAATAATTTACTTCTCTTTTTCTGTCCTGGAATCTAGTGGTTTATTTTCCAACACAAAATATAGAAACAGAAAAAAAAAAAATCTAAATTCTGGTTAATTTTACCATACTCCTTTTTCCTATTTTAAAAACCTTTCTTTCTGGCAAGAGGAGGAAGTCAATAATGGGAAACTAGGTATTACATATTATAATCAACAGCCTCACAAGCCTCAGCCTCAGTTATTTTTCATTGTCTATTTCCTTTCTATCTACCAAAAAAAAAAACCAAACAAAAAAAGACTTCCATGCTTTTACTTATTAGATCTTTTTATTAAAAAATATTTTTTTCTTTGAGTTTCTCAGTTATTATATGAAGATTCATAGCTTTTAAAACCTTTTTGATGAGCTCACATAGATACTGTGAAGTGACTGTAACATACTAGCCAGGACAACTATCTCCAACTTATTGGTATTCAAAGATATGTAGTCCTTTGAAAAGTCTTCTTTCCATCAAAAACCTCTGAGATGCAAGGCTGCAGGGAATACTATGGTACCAAAGATGGCTACAAATCCTTTGATAAATGAAGCTTCCTCATTGGTTTAATGAGGACAGAAAGACAACAATAAGATGAGCAAAAATTTAAGGCTGAAATATTTCAGGCAAGCATAAAACATCTGGCCAAACCTGAAATATTTCAGCAGTAGCACTGCAGTGAGAGCTGGAGGCTGATTCTTTCATGTTCTTTGCCTCTGTCGTCCGGGTAGGCTGGGTGATCTGCTGCAAGGGACTGCAGGGACAGTAGTGCCTGCTGAGTGGGGCACTCCCTCTGGAGGGCACAGACTCTGCCAAAAAGTGAATCTAAAGCTTCCCTCCAGGTAGTGCAGATCAATTTGAAGCCATTTCTTCGATGAAATATTTTGTTTTTAAAAGTTATTTTAAATGAAATGAAGCAGAAGCGGCTTTTTTTTTTTTTTGATTTTTCTCTCTCTTGCAGATGTTTTTTTTTTCTCTTTTCTCTTTTCTCCTCTTTTCTCCTCTTCTCTTTTCTTCTTTTCTTCTGTTTTCTTTTTTCTTTTGTTTTTTTTTTTCCTTTTACCTTTTTCTTTTTTTCTTCTTTTTTTTTTTTTTTTTCCACTGGAAAACAGATTTTCCATTAAAAAAATCAATTAGCAATATTCAAAAATCGTCCTTGAGCCATAGTTTAACTCTGACTGAACACATTTAATTTATGTTAATGATGCTGAAAAAAAACCACAACACAACTGGTTCTTAGTAGCTTTCACATTGTTGTGCACCATGAGTAAATGCATACCCATCTTATATTAGACATAACACTACATCAGTCATGAATTTCAATTACAATAAATCTGTACACTAGGAAAAGTGTTTTGCTCAGGAACACAATCTAGATATTTTTTTATTTTTCCAGCTATATTGAGTTGAAAGGAAAAATAAATATCTGATGCATTCAACGCTAATCAAAAGTTCATGTGCACTGAGTGAATTTACTGCCAGTCAAAAGATAGATCTGTTAGAGAAAAAAGCCTATGAGGGAGTTTCAATACATCTGCTTTGTTAGCATTAAGTGTCAAATGTGCTACATATTTCACTGTGAATCTGGTTCTCTGCATCTTTCCTTTTTCTCTTAAGCTGAAAGGTGTCAGGTTTGGGGAGACTGAGCTTTGTTATTATTGCAAGAGGAGTGCTGTTCATGTGTTTATCTTTCTGGCTTTTCTTGCTGACCTTAGACGGATCTCAGAGTTACCCTGCGTTACCCTTTTCAAACCCTGTCGTGGTTGAAAAAAACATTTCCTGAAGGCTTTGTCTGGGTTGTACTCAGTTAATACCTGTGTCCTTCAACTATCTGTTCAGTATTCAGATTATTATGATGAATTTTACGTAAGGTAGCATAATCATTCTGAAAGACATAAAAATGATTACTCTAAATTAAAAAATTTTTGAATATCTTCATAATTCTATTTTTCTCTGTCCAAGATGTTTTGTTCCTTTGCTTCTTTAGTTACTCATATGTATCTGCTAGAGTAAAGTAGCAATGACAGGGATATATTTCAGTTTTAACTGTCTTGTCACTCTTGAATTTCATAGTCTATTGGTGAAACTTATTTTGTATATAGTCTCACCTTCCCATTCTATGTTAGTTCATTTTAACTACCGGTTACCACTATAAAAGTAGTCTGTTGATATGTATCGCGAATTAATAGTGTACCACAAGAAAAGGAGTGAGATTTTTAGGGGCACTTACATAGTTCATATGGCAGTCAATGAATTTAGTCATTCAGTTCCCTATCCTCTTCAATTAAAATGAAAAGGATAAATCAGTCATTTGAAAATATTCACTATTAAATCTTGATCCATAATTCCTGATAATTAATCCCTGATGCATAATCCAGTAAAGGGCAAATCTTACTTTTCCATAGTTCATGAGAAACCTCAGTAGTTTTTGACTGGATATCCTTGTCCTAATCACACACCATATCTTCCCTTAATCATACAGGAATCATACTTCTGTTGGAACTCTGTACCCTGGTTTTGGAAGTCCTCCTTCAGACTGGACAGGTAATTACAGAGCTGCTCCATATTTTGGAGTTAGATTGCAGAACTCACAGAACTGTTTCCCAGTTCTCACAGACCTCAGTGCACACAGCTGCCTAGTCTGATAATGGGGGATATGACTTGGCCCAAATTTTCTCTTAATTTCTGTGTTATGTTCTCTAGATGGTGACACCTAGTGAGTGTGTGTTTAAAAATTAGTTTGGTATTGTTTTTTCATCTCATGGAAAATATTTTATCCTGGGGGTTGTATCAATAAAATTAAAACAAACTCCAAAATTACAGTCATTAACTTATTGGAAAAATGTTGACCTGCAATCAAAGTCTGAGTATATTTCAACTACTATGGGAAGATTCTGTCCAAGAAGTTTTTACTCTTTGTCCGAAAACTAAAACTATACTGATTTATTGACTATCCCTTCCCTTCCCTTCCCCTTCCCCCTTTCCTTCTTTCCTCTTTTTATTTTTCAAGTAGATATTATAAGGGTAAATTTAATTTAACAAAGCTCATTTGAAAAGTAGTTTCAGCATATAATTTTCAGCTAGCCTTATATGCAATAATAAAGCAAAATAATAAAACCATAGCAACAGACACCTGTAGTGGTACACTTCACAGCTTGCTAGGTGACAGATTACTACTATGCATCAAAAAAAAAACAAACAAAAAGTTTCTACAGTGGGTTTTTCAACCTAGAATAAACGTAAACTTGTCATACATGACAGTTCCTGCTGCTTATAGCTCCTAGTTAAAAAGCTGCCCACCCGCTGATGTTTTGGTTCCTCTGAAAAAGCAGAGGTTGAGCAGAGATTTGTTTGTTCGAAACAGTTAGCTGCAGTGCTCAGTAACCCACTTGTTTTTCAATTTCATTGGGCTGATGCGATATCATCAGCCATGTCACATAATAGTATCGGACAGAACTAACTAGGCATGACGTCTTGTAGTGATGACCCATCAGCCTGGGAAATTCTAAATGACATGCGTTGCTGAAAACAGCCTTTACAATTAATGTGTTTTTCAAACAAACTACAGTGAAACTCCTCAAATGATTGGGGAAGAGTAGGGACAAATTAGAAATTAGGTCCTATCCATAGAAAAGAGTAAGCCATGGAAGCCAGACTGTGAGTTTGCACACAAAGTGTTTGCACTCAAACTTCTGCATAGGTACTGCCAGAAAACATACCTCCTGTTTAAATAGCTCTTAACTGTCTGAAAAGGGCTTAGAAAGGCAGAAAGAAAGCAATTTAAATTTTTGTTTTGTTACTAGAAGGGAAGGGGAAACTTTGAAAAGTGTAGAAACTGCCACAACTTTCTGGGACCTTGGCAGAAACATAGCCTGTGCCCCCCACAGTTCCTCCCAGGCTCTTCTAGGTCACCAATAAAACTTAGTTAAATATTCACCTGGTGTGCACTTAGTGACTTAACTCTGCTTAAAAACAATGTAAATGATGTAGCTTAGAAATGATATGAAGGCAAGTGAGACAAATGTATGCTGTTATCACAGGTCATGGGTGTACTGGTATTTCCATGGGAAGTGCTTAAACATGTATATAAACTTCATATTTTATATATAAAGGGAGATCCTACTGATAGTAGGGATGAAGAAATACAAGACTTGGCATTGTGCTGCTAGCTGACACTCTAGTGGTGCTTACAGTAATGCTGAACAGTACTGAGTTGTTCAAAGTGATAGTGCTGCTTTTTGCTTTTACATTTATTCTTTGTGAAAGTTGCATCCAAATGTAGATTGTCCACTAATTTTGGTATTTTAGCATTAGTATTAGTGCATTTTCATAACATTTCATGTATTCATCTTTAGAATTAGAATGAATGGTATAAACAAGGACATCATTACCTAGCAGAACATCAACAGCATGTAAAAACCTCATTTGGATGGAGAAACTACATATCTGTGCAATATACAAAGTTCCAGTAGAAGGCAGTGCCTATGCATAGGTCTTTTATATTCGTGATAAGAAAGTGACAGATTTATTTATTTATTTATTTGTGTGTGTGACCAAGCCATTCTTCTGCTTTGTTCAACACGCTCTAATTCCTCCCAGGACAATCAAGTATTTACTAGAATATATATACTATATTAATATATTATATATATTAGTATAATAATACTATATATATGTTATTTTTTCTAGTAAAATCTTTTTTTTCTTAACTATGAAAATCAGTTATTCAACACAAATTCTAGAATTGTCTTGAAATAATATTTTTTACCATTTTTCCTACTGCCTACTATTTTCTGTGATGTTTATAAAAAAGCAATTGTGTATGCCCCATGACGGTTGAATACAGGCAATCCCAGAGATTTACTTATCATCCCACCAGCCCTTTCAGGTGAGATAGTATGTCATCCTACTCATAAAATAAATAAATGGAGGTTTAAGACCTAGTCCTGGGCATTGATTATTCTGTGTCTGTCTTTCTTACACGTCATTAAGGCACTCTAGAAATGTATGTGTAGGGGACAGGATAATGCCAAATTTCATAGGCTCTGGTAAATTAAAAAAAAAAAAAAAAAGAGAAAAGAAAAAAAAAGGTTATAATTTCTCCCTTTTCTTTTCACAGTGCTTTATTATTAAATGATACTTAAGTCTACCTGAGTGCTACAGACATTCTCAGCTCTTCTGCCCTGTTTTCATCTCTCTGTACTTTATTTTTCAACTGAGACATCCACATTACCCTATTAACATCCAGATCACTGATGACACTTTTTTCTTTCAAACCACATCCTTGAAGTGTACTTTGTGAAGGCATTTCCAGTTTGTACTCTGTGTATCACAGTGATCAGGGAGGTGCTATTCCTTTATAAAGCAGACACAAGAAAGAGGAACTTCATTCAATACTGTGATTTTTTATCATCTACAGTTAGGAGAAAAGAAAAGAAAAGAAAAGAAGGGAAAATTGGCAAATCAAATTTCTGTTGGAGTGTTCTATATGGCAGCTTCCTAACTACAAAACCTCCAGTACTTATTAGAACATTAATCTACTGCAGGAGTCACTGAAAATGCAATATGGGGCCATCAAAATGTACCAAAAGTGGCAAAATCTGGACATTTTAAATTCAACAATACTTAAATACAATGTACAGCAAAGTGAGGAGCAAGTTACTTGAAAAAAAATAAAGAACATTCACATTCCAAAATTTGCTGTAAATTGAGGTCATATTGTTTTTGCTAGCTCTTAAGTTGAAGCTTGACACCTTGCAGAGGGATAATAAATGTAATGGACATATCCTGTTAATTGGTACACCAGTAGGAGGCTGACCTAGATTGCTTTTTTTTTTTTTTTGGAATAAAATTTCCAGAAGGAGAGAAAGAGACTATATTAAACCAAGCCTTTTCCAATTTACGCCAGTGAAAGAGAGAGGGGTACACTTCATTACCTGTATTATACGAGTCCACTTTTGACTGTACTGTCTGAATAGTCTTTCTTAAAAGGCAATTTGGGGGATATAAACATACACATTTTCAAACTCAATGAACTTCAGTGCTCACAGAAGCTTTTCCACACAAGTTTGCCAAGGCAACACCAGCTGTTATTAAGGCCTCCCATGTGTGGACAGAGACAACTGTGCCAATTTATATGCCATGTGGTGATTTTCAGATGTGGACAAATGACCAGTAAGATAAAGCAAATCTAAACAACATGCAACACTACCAATATAGTGATACCATCCAGCTCTCAGAAAAGGTCTCCAGAGGTGAAAGGTAATTTTTTGAGTTCTATGCACATTATTTAAAAGATTTTTGCATGATTTCCATAGAGTATCAGTTCAGTCATATCAGCCTTATTTATATGAACAATTCATGCTCATACAAATCATCCTTTGGAACTGCTTGAGAAAAACCTACTTGTGTAAGTAAATGCTGCTATGAATTATACATACAGCTAGACTATGTTAAAAATCCTATTGTTGTCTAGATCTTCCATGCCATTCTGTTTGTTCATTTAGCTTAATCACCATACTTTTTACACTGTGAAATATAATTCTGGGCTAAGATTGTCATTTTATCCTGTTTCTACAGAACCCAGATTAATGAAACCACCACATCTAACAAGAAAATATGATGTAAACCACAAAACAATATCATATCAAAATAAAACTCTTGAGATCACATTTTGATGCTTTACATCCAGCCATCTACATGAGACTCTTAGCTAACGTCTCAGAGCTCTATCTTAAAAAATAAAATAAATAAATAAATTAGATTATAGTCTGGTGAATTATAATAAGAAAATAAGGCTTGTAGCTGCCAATACTCATTAACACGAAACACAGAAGAATCCTGATTATCCGTGTAAGCCTTTTTTATTTTGCACTTCAAATACACTGAAATCATAATCTTCATCATTTTCTCATAAAATTGAATGCATTTCACTCCTAAGTGCATCCTCCTTAACATAATCTGAAGCATCTCAGATTTTATTCACAGCTCACTGAGAACCAAAAGGCCAATTATAAGCAAGAATCAAGTTAAGTAATAAAATCCCAACCTATGCTGAGAGAACAGAGCTGTGTACCCTATCTTTATTACAAAGATATAAAAACAATTTAATTTAATCACTTTGAATTACTAAGTGCTGCCAGAGAAATAGTCAGAAGAGTATACGTTAACTAAGGGAATGCACATTTTCTACTTTATTCCCTGAACTGCACCACTACCGCATAGATATTATATTTTTTTGCACTACTTTAGTTACTGCTATGGCAAAAGCACTTAAGGTTTCACAAGAAGATCTCCACTGCAGTTAGACTGATACAGCATTAATAAATTCTGTCTGCTCTTCTTTGGTTTATCTCAGATGTAACCCAAGAGAAAGAAATAAACACCACTTCATTATTTCACAGAATCACAGAATCATCCAGGTTGGAAGAGACCTCCAAGATCACCTAGTCCAACCTCTGACCTAACACTAACAAGTCCTCCACTAAACCATATCACTTAGCTCTAAATCTAAACATCTTTCAAAGACCTCTGGGGATGGTGACTCAACCACTTCCCTGGGCAGCCCATTCCAATGCCTAACAACCCTTTCAGTAAAGAAGTTCTTCCTAATATCCAACCTAAACCTCCCCTGGCACAACTTTAGCCCATTCCTCCTCGTCCTGTCACCAGGCATGTGGGAGAACAGACCAACCCCCACCTTGCTACAGCCTCCTTTAAGGTACCTATAGAGAGCAATAAGGTCCCCCCTGAGCCTCCTCTTCTCCAGGCTGAACAATGCCAGCTCCCTCAGCCGCTCCTCATAAGACTTGTTCTCCAGACCCCTCAGCAGCTTTGTTGCCCTTCTCTGGACTCGCTTGAGCACCTCCATGTCCTTCTTGTAGCGAGGGGCCCAAAACTGAACACAGTACTTGAGGTGTGGCCTTACCAGAGCCGAGTACAGGGGGACAATCACTTCCCTGGCCCTGCTGGCCTCACTGTTTCTTAAGCAAGCCAGGATGCTGTTGGCCTTCTTGGCCACCTGAGCACACTGCTGGCTCAAATTCAGCTGACTATCAACCAATACTCCCAGGTCCTTCTCTGCCAGGCAGCTTTCTAATCACTCATCTCCCAGCCTGTAGTTCTGCTTGGGGTTGGTTGTTGTGCCCCAGGTGCAGGACCTGGCACTTGGCCTAGTTGAACTTCATACAGTTGGCCTCAGCCCATTGGTCCAGTCTATCCAGATCCTCCTGCAGAGCCTTCCTACCCTCGAGCAGATCTACACACGCACCTAACTTGGTGTTGTCTGCAAACTTACTGAGGGTGCACTTGATCCCCTCATCCAGATCATCGATAAAGATATTAAAGAGAACTGGCCCCAGTACTGAGACCTGGGGGACTCCACTAGTGACTGGCTTCCAACTGGATTTAACTCCATTCACCACGACTCTTTGGGCCCAGCTACCCAGCCAGTTTCTAACCCAATGAAGCGTATGCCAGTCCAAGCCATGAGCAGCCAGTTTCTTGAGGAGAATGCTGTGGGAAACGGTGTCAAAAGCCTTACTGAAGTCAAGGTAGATCACATCTCCAGCCTTTCCCTCATCCAACAAGCACGTCACTTTTACGATTTTTCAACTTGAAATGTATACAAAATATTTTGAATCTATCAACATGCTGTTTGATTCTGATAAAACACATCAAAGACACACAAGTAATGCAGTTCCAGATTCACTAGTCATAAGCTTGTCACGTGGCCATGAAAATAGATACCAGCACCTCCGCAACTGGAAAATAACCTTATCACCTACTAACTATGTCTTCCGTACTTTCAACAGGTAATGGCATGTTAATTCACATGCACTAGGCTTGTGCACTTTTTCTTTTGCCTGAGTGCTACAGGCTAGCAGAAATTCTTACCCAGTATGTGGTCATTTTTCTATTGTGAATCCTGGTATGGGACGCATACTGGCACGCTGTTTATCATCTAATTTACATGTACTTTTATGGCATCCACATAGCAACTTTGCCCCTGACCTCTATGTCTTTGCCCTTGACACTATCATAATTACATAGTAACATTTAGAGTTCTTCCACTTTGCTGTTTTCTAGAGATTTAAGATTTCTGTTTCAAATACAGAACGTCCCAGAATTACTTCCTGTCTTTGAAAATGGAGGAAATATTTAGGTGTGGCCACTGCTGCCAACAAGGGACTTCTCCTCAGATCAATCACCAGAGGGCAGTAGCAGCAGGGAAGAAATCCTTGTGCAACCACTTGTTCCACTGCATTTTTAAGAATAGCATTTTTTTTTAATTATTATTATTATTTTTTTGTCATTCAGAAGAAAAACATTCCAGACTAGAATTGTACTCAATAAATTAGAGAAATACATTCTACTATGTACTAATTCTCTCTTTATTCACTACAAGAATTATTCACTACAAGAAAGACGTCCAGGACATGGAGAATGTCCAGAGAAGGGCTGATGAAGGGCCTGGAACACAAGTCCTGTGAGGGGCGGCTGAGGGAGCTGGGGGTGTTTAGTCTGGAGAAGAGGAGGCTCAGGGGAGATGTTATTGCACTCTACAACTACCTCAAAAGAAGTTGTGGGGAGCTGGGGGTCGGCCTCTTCTTGATAACTAGCGTTAGGACAAGAGGGAATGTCCTCAAATTGTGCCAGGGGAGGTTCAGGTTGGATATTAGGAGAAATTTATTCTCAGAAAGGGTAGTCAGGCACTGGAATGGGTTGCCCAGGGGGGTGGTGGAGTGACTGTCCCTGGGGGTGTTTAAGGAAAGGTTGGACGTGGTGCTTAGGGACATGGTTTAGTGAGTGATATTGGTGGTAGGGTGATGGTTGGACCAGGTGATCTTGGAGGTCTTTTCCAACCTTTGTGATTCTATAATTGTATTCAGTGTAAGCAACCATATGCCATTTGGTGTTAGATCTCTGTCAGCAGTCACTCTGAAAGAAGATTAAGTCTCTTGAGATATCAAGAGGTCTCTTTAGGAAGAAGGGGCATTAATTTTGAGCAAAATGTCATTTTTCCTGCTATTAAGAATAAAAACTACACTCTAGTAATAATTGCAATAAATTTAAAAGGGTCATTACCTTAGTTCAGGTTTTCCCCATTTTTTTTTATTTCCTTTGTAGGTAAACCCATTACCTACAAAGTAAAGTTTTTAATAGCTGTAGCTGTCCAGTTAGATACCTTATCCTAAATGGAAAGTATTGAACTAGCATGGTATCATGGCATGTAAGAACAGCATGCTGACACACAGGGGAGTGGAGCTTTATACAGACAAGTCACCATACCAGAAAAGTCCCTTTGGGGCTCAATATGTGCTAAAATGGTACATCAAACAATAAGGAAAAGAAAAATAAAAGAAACAAACAAACAAAAACACATTCCTCCCTGCCTCTTAAGCTGACGTATCTGCTTTTCCATACCATAAAAACTTGTACATATGTACATCTGGTTGTGTCTCTCTTTGTATGTTTGATTGTTCTTAAAACTGTGTCCTTGCTCTCAATCTATTACATATTACTAATGTAGCACCGAGGAACAGATTTGATTTAATTTTAATTATTTTTCAGTCAAAAGGAGCAATAGTTGGTGAGTCAATACCTCAAAGCCTTGTTCTCCATGGAATTGTATGCAGCAGTTGTACCCCTGATTGCAGTGTGACAGCTGACCTTAAAAATTAATTGGAAGTTACACCACATTAAGGATTTGCCAACTGCTTTAATAGGTATTGTGAGACTCAGAGAAGCCTTCGTTAGCACTCTGGCCCTAATGATTGTGAAGGGATTGGTTAATGAGATACAAAGGTAATGGCCATTCCAAGGAAGCAAGAAGATGGTGAGAGGATTCTTTTTGCCCCTTCTTCTTATTGTTATTTTTTTTTTTAAATGAATGCACCTGTTTATAGCTTTGTCTGGAATTACAGCATGGCTGGTGAGCTAAGCCTTTGTTATGGATTAAGAAGAAGTTGGATGTTATTTCCAGACACTCGATTAAGGAATGCACAGCCACTTTAGTTTGAACCAGATTCCTAGTAAAAATCCATTTCTCTTTGTAAGATCTTGCTGACAATAGTCACTCTAGACCTTGCACAATTATTCTGGTTATTGGTTTTGCCTTCCCTGCAAGGGGTACAGAGCTGAAAGGTTCTAATTTTTCTCCAGAGGAAGATACTGAGTCTAGCATTAAAACAAAATTTCAAGAAAAAAGCCTTTCCAAAACAAGTACCCCTCCTCTTAAGACATATATAAACAAGCTTGCCTTCAGAAATAAAAACAAACAAACAAAAAATGTGGGAGAGAAAGGAAAAGAAAGATCAATGTTGTGACAAGTCAGACCAGGTTTCCCTCAGGACATTTTTTTTTTTTTTTTGGCGGGGGGGGGGGGGGGGGGAAGTGGGGGGGAAAGGGGGAAGGAGGGGAGTGCAGAAATGTCATTGTGTTCATTAAACTCTTAAACAGCACTTTTGTTTTCACTATGATATCTGTGTTGACCTTGCCAGTCCATTAAACTCTAACAAGGGTCTCTGTAGGTTCATAGTTCCAGTTATGACTCAGTTTATAGGGCCCTAGCAATAAGTGCAGTTTGACTTGCTCCACTGTGGGTTGATCTTTGCTCCTCCAGTTGCCAAATAAACAATGGGCTGGAGATGAAAACTCAAATGCTTTTTTTTTTTTTCTTTTCTTTTTTTTTTTTTTTTTTCCTTCTTTTTCTTCCAGAAGTAGAAGATTGGAAACATCAGCTAACATCCAGCTCAGATTCACAAGCAGACTTTTAACCTGGGCTTCTGTTGAAGCTCTGGGCTACTGCTGAATCTAATCACTCCATTTTGGCTGACATAAAAACTTTATATGAAGTCTGAAAGTAATATTAAAATGGGAACTGAGTGAGCTATATTAATACAGATATATATGCATGTACATAGCACAGGTGTACATAGTGTATGGTAGGTATGATATACTATTGTTATCTGGTAAAGAGAAGTGAGGAACTCAGTGGGCAGATGTATTAATCCAAGTACAATTTTAGAAACTGAAGTTCAAATTTTGAAAGTGCACATGTGAAGGAACTAAGACTGAGACCCAATGTTCTGTATTGTGGTTGGAAGTGATGAAAAAAACATTTGATTGTAAGACCAAAATCCTTTTTTTGTACCTATAAAATTAACATTGCCCCTAAATATCAGAATTGTTGTCAATGTTCATAAACATCAACAAGGAGGCAAATATAACTGAGGTTGTAATAACTAAAGTGCAGTATCCATGCACACAACTAACATTTGCAAAAGAGAGACCAGTCTACTGAAAATGGATAGTTTTCACTCAACATAAAATATTTTGTTTACTTGTATAAATATTTGACACTGCTGTCATAAGAAAGTCTAGATCATTTTTGTGCTGGCAAAGCACAAATAAGTTTTAGAAAATGATTTTTTTTTTTTAAGTGCCCTTAAGATTTATTTCAAAGGTATTTAAGCTGTTACAAAATGAAAAGAGCTTAATGTGAGTTTCAGTGCAATATTTAAGACTCTCTGTCTAATAGTCTATATCTAGTTCCCAAGGAAAGCAGTGAGATATTTTTGTGTGTATAGGGAATAATTATAGTGATTATTAAATTAAATCTACATTATATATATTCATATTGGGGTCAAACATGAGGGAAGTATGGATAAATTAGGAGTAATACATGTACTAGAAATATTATGAAATTATTATTTTTTGTACATTCAAAATATCAAAGGACAAACTATACTAAATCAAGTTGACAATTTTCATATTCAGAACATCTACCATAAATCCTAGTTTGTTTGTTTGGTTGGTTGGTTTTCCTGTAGTAGAGGTGCTTATGTGAAAAATTACTGTAAAACTCACCAAGGAAAAATGACCAATACCATAGTAATGAATTTATTTAGTGCTTTAATATATTTTTATAATTAGAATAAGAAAACAGTGGGGAATATCAATGCCATTAATGGGAAATATGAATAAAAGGAAGATATTATCTCTTTTCTGTGATTCTGAGTTGTCCAAAAATGTATGTTAATGCACTAATTCCCATGGGGAAAATAAAAAAGAAAGGGACGGGGGGTGGAGGGGAGGAATGGGGGGGGGGGGGGGGAGGGGGTGATGGAGGGACCACAAAGCTTTATAAAGCTTTGGAATTATTTCAATTTCCAAACCAACTGAAATACGTATCTGTGAGATGCTAAAATAGCATGTGTTTATTAACACTGCTTTAATTTTTATTTATTTGTATATTGCAGTTTTAGGTTTACAGTTAATATGTAATTGCTATGATCCCAATCATACAAAAAAATGTAGACATGATGAATCCAATGCCAATAAAATTCTTTTTATTCTCTTTGACAGTTCAAGAGTCTGAATAAACACTTTTTTTTTTTTTTCATGAAAAGAGGCAGATGCATTTCCAGAGTGTGATTGGTTTATGTCTCTTACAGAGGCATTCAACTAGTGATTTATATAGAACTTGCATATACAATTTATGAATGGTCATCACATTTCAGATTTGAAAGGGTTAGAAAATGCAGTACGATCATGCAGACAAACGATATATCTTCTTGACAGGTTGGTAGATTGCTTGCTAAGATTAATAGTCAGCTGTGTAAGTTATACATGATCTGACATGATATTCTGAAATTCAATCAATAAACAAATCTGATTAATCTCTAAAATGAAATAAAATAGTGAAAAAATATAAAAATATCCCCCCCAACAAAACAAACGAGAACAAAACAAAAACCAACCCTAACACTTTAAATGTTTATACTGCATTCATTTACAATTAAGTAAAAATATTGGCATAGGAAAAAGAGAACTGCTTGAATACTTCCTTTTCTGTATGTGGAAAAAGCAGAATAAATTCTCTCATGGATAAACTGCCATGAGATGAGCATGCTAGAATTGAATGGCAGAAAAATAGGCCTGGTACTAATATTGTATTGTTGTATAGTCTTTTTATCCTTGTAAAATGCTGAATGACTTCATTAACTATTTTTTATAAACATGTTTTCAGTTAAAAACAACAACAACAAAAACCTGTTGTGTTCACTGCTGTTCTCACTTTCCTAAGTATTGTTATAATTTAATGTTATGTTTGCATGATTTTCAATTTGTCAGAGTTTTGAGGTTCCTGCCTTTTGGTGTTTCCAGCAGAAATATGAGAAACTGTTTTAAAATCAACATATCAACACAACTAAATGCACAAATACAGTGGTTTTTTTTGTTTGTTTGTTTGGTTGGTTTTGTTTTGTTTTAAGGTGCTTTTACAGTCAGAAATAGATGGTAATTCAGATGAGTCAAAAATCCCAAATGGAAGTTTTCAAATAACTCTTTCTTTTCATATAAGACAAATAGTTCATATAAATAGACTGTGATACCAATTAGAATCAATAAGTACTTGCTTCAGTACTAAGAATTCAGAAGTTCAAACCCACACTTAGTGAAATTTTTGTGTATCTCAACTGATGTGACTAACCTCTTCAGATTCAGTCTGTCGCATTTTATGACAGTTTTTGCTACTGACTCTGCACCCTTAAGTACTATAGGCCTAAATAAGAATGAAACTAAAGAGATTCGGGAAGGAATTTTGGAGTAGAAAAAAAAATAAAAAAAATGAACCAATAGGAAAGTTCATGAAGCTGTTTATTACCTTCATTCTGCTCATAATGTGTGTCTACTGTTTCACTGATGTATTGGTTTGAATACAAAACAATAAAGTTTGATCTACCTTTGTTGTCCTTTTAGATCCTACAGATACAGAGGAATATTCATTTCAACACAAAATATTGACAGATGGAATGGCAAAAAAAAGATTGTTAGTAAACATCAATAATCACTATGGCACAGAGACCGTAAGCTGCTTTTATACTCCACAGCTTTTTAGGAGGTATGTGCCATGTGAGCACAGGGTTTTTCAGTTTCCGAGGGGTGACATTGCCTACAGGACACTGGCAGAGGCTTTCGCCTTCCTTGGGTCTTTTTAATATATTTCTACATTGCTATTTCTAATGAGCTTCTTTGTGTAGGGGATCATATTGCACATATGTCTATTTGGAGAGATCACGAGCATATTGTGATGGGAAAAGATGGGGAGAGTGTTCAGTCATTGCCAGCATTTTTATTTATTTATTTATTTTTTAATTGCTAGCTATGTTTCTATTCCAGTTTGCAGGGTATTTTCTGTGTGTGTGTTTTTGGCCTTGTAAGACAGAAACAATTACGACATTGAAATGAGTTGACAGCAAATGATTATCAAGTCTCAGTCAAACACAGAGCTTCACGTACAGGCAATCTGGTTTTATAGAAGCAGAAAGGAGACAATCAGGCTGAGATAAATCAGCTATTCTGTTGCAAACCCTCAAAATATTATCACTCATTGTAATAAAAACACTATATATAGGAAACTGAGTGGACTTCAGAAAATAGAAGCAACCTTCAGGAACGCCTTTTAAGATGAGTCTAAAAGCAAGCCATAAAAGGAACTTTGAGGTGAGAGTACTTCTCTGAGTTATGAGTGTTGGAGGCTAAGCATATTTTGTAGAAGCACCAGGGTACGTTAAACTTCCTGCTAGGTCTTCAGCTGTCTGTCTTTGAAAGCAAGTTTTGATATGGCTCAGATGTGTAACCTTGGCTCAGGCTGCTGAGGAAATTGCCAAGCCTTGAGGATTAACACAGAGAAGAGCATGTAAAATAAGACAGGTAACACTGCAGGCAGAGCTAAGATGGTTCACATCAGGATAGTTAGCAGCCCAAGGATTCAAGAAGAAAAGCACTCCTATAAGATGATATAAAATTCTAAAGTCAAACAAGCAAGCAAAACAAAAAAGGGAAATGGCAGATGGCAACTCAGCAAAACTGTTCCAAGGAGCAAAGGTCGCTACTCTTCCCCTACCTGACTGATAACCAGAAAACTAGCCAGGACAGACTCATTAAGGGGAGGTTCTTGTTGGGCACACTAGTAGTTAGTGTTTTTTTTTTCTTTTTTCTTTCTTTTTTTTTTTTTTTTTCACTAGTCCTAGCCATTTGTTGTGTGTTTTAGCCAATAAGGATTTGTTTTATAGTTTTACAGAATCACAGAATGGCCAAGGCTGGAAGGGACCTCTGAAAATCATCTAGTCCAACCCCCCCTGTCAAGCAGGATCACCTAAAGTACATTGCACAGGGTGGCCTGGAGGTGGATTTTGAATATCTCCAGAGAAGGAGACTCCACAACCTCTGGGCAACCTGTTCTAGTGCTCTGTCACCCTCACAGTAAAGAGATGCCCTCTCATATTCAGCTGAAACAGTGAAAACACTCTTCTGAATGCACCCCAGGATACTGTTGTCCTTCTTGGCTGCAATGGCACATTGCTGACTCATGGTCAGCCTGCTGTCCCCCAGGACTCCCAGGTCTCTTTATGCAAGGTGTGTTTATCCTGTTGTCTGTGTCCATTTGCACATGGTTAAAGCTGCCTATGCAAACTAAAAGTACCTAGGGAGGCAGTGCTACAAACTGATGGTGAATTTGGGCAACAATGATCCTTTGGCCTAGAGTGCAGTCATTGTATGTTCTTCATCTTGGAATCTAGAGGTGTGAAAGCAGAATAAATGAAGCTGAGTAAATGTGCATTTTGAAAGTAAAATGTATAATTGACTGTAATGCTTGTTGAAATGGTACAGAGTAGGGTGGTATTTAACAATGTCTGTATGCATGACTGTTAAGAAAAAACAAAGAAATTCATCAAAGGTCATGACAAAGCAGCATTACTATTTTTCTGGAGCTGCTAGGCTATCCAGTATCATCTTCATCTACTTTTACTACAAATACCCTATATATTCATTTCAAAGAAATGTGGCAAGAGTGCTTGAGGTTTCTTAATATAACCAGGCAGAGTGTTGGATAGTTCCTTTGATGTGTTTGTCTCTTTCTGCTTATCCTTTAAAAGTGATAGAATATTGCGGTATTTTACCTACTTGAAAATATGCATGTTGGTTTTTGTCATATTAAGGCTGTCTTATATTTACCTCAAAGCCACTTTTCAAAGATAGATAGAGCTGGTGTTAGTATAAAGGAAGTAAAATATCTTATACCGGTAGTTTATTTATCTAGAACATGATAGTATGGTGAAAAAGACACAATTACATGAACTTTTTTTTTTTTTTCAAATGGTGTTAAAGTGCAAAAAAAGCCTGTTGTAAAGTCATTTCACTTTTCTGTTGTTCAGCTGCTTTTTGTTTCTAATCCTTAAATTCCATTTAGTAGATCAGACCATGGGAACTCCTCCTGTTTTGCAGGTTTGTGGTTTTGCTTTGCAGCATAAAGCCTGCTCCTCAGATAAGGCCAGTCCAGTCTGTGATGTTGGCTGTTGGAGGTGTAAAGTTGTACTGCAGTATGTCTAGACTTGTATCAGATGAAAAAGAATCTGTAACAATAGTCTTGACTGGAGTCTCTAGGTCAAGTTGACCATTCTTCCTTTTACACAGAAATCCTACAGCTGCTCATTAAATCTTTAGCTTGTTTTCACACCCAAATGACTTTATTTGAGTAGTAGTTGAGGACTTTCTATCAATAAAGTTTAAACTAAGACATGAGTTTTAAATAGCAATCAGTGGCAGTAGCTGCAAAGTTAAAGGTGCAGGAAAAAGAAAAAATGAAAACTGTAAAGTTTTTCATGCTTTTTAAGACTGTGATGACAGAAGGAATGAAATAAAATGCTCCATGACAGAAATAGAGTTACGATAACCTTAGAAAGAGACACTGAATGATCTGGGAGAACTTCTGAAGGAGACTGATAATAATATAATAGAGAGACTGATAATAATCTGATGCTTTTGCTTGATCTCTAATCAATTTTCGGTTATTTCAAATGATGTGTTTTCCCTTCTCTATTTCAAATACTTTGCCACAGAGTACTACTTAAAATCGAAGAATCATCAAATATCCTGAGTTAGAGGGGACACATAAGGATTGAGTCCAACTCATGACTCCATACAGAGTATCCTAAGAGCAACCATATATCTAAGACTGTTGCCCAAATGTTTCTTGAACACCAATAGGCTTGGAGATGTTCAAGTTTCCTTGTGATGCCTGTTCCAGTGCTTGACCACCATGCTGATGGGTGGCCAAGCACCCTAATTTTTCTCCTAATACCAGTCTGCTGACAGCTTTCCCTTGTGTCCCATCACTGTCAACGAGAGAGAAGAGGCCAGCACCTCCCTCTCCACTCACCCTCATGAGGAAGCTGTAGACAGCAATGAGGTCATCCCTCAGTCTACTCTTCACTAAGCTGAACAGACCAAATATCCTCAGCCACTCCTCAGAAATCATGCACTCTAGTCCTTTTGTCTTCTTGCCCTCCTTTGAACACATGCTAATACTTTTTTAACCTTCTTATGTTTTGGAGCCTAAAACTGCACACAGTACTCAAGATGAGGCTGCACCAATGTGAAATATAGTGAGACAATCACTTTCCTCAATTGGCTAGCTGTACCCCAGGATATAGTTGGCCCTTTTGGCCACCAGGTCATATTGTTGCTTACCATCAACCAGACTGAGCTTACCATATTGAAACCGTCATCAATCAAAACACTCTGATTCCTTTCTGCAGGATTACTGTCTAGCTACTTGTCCCCCAGCCTATACATACATCCAAGGTTACGCCATCCCAGGTACAGAATCTGGCATTTGCTTTTGCTAAATGTTGTATGGCTGGTGATTGCACTTCCCTCTAATTTGTCAAGATTTCTCTGTAAGGCCTCTCTACCCTTAAGGGGTATGAGTGGCTTCCAACCATAAATAACCACATTTACTACAACTCTTTGAGCTCAGCCTTTCAGTTAAAAAAACAAACAAACACATCCACTGCCTTTCCTTCATCCATTTAGTGGGTAACCTTATCGTAAAAAGATATTAAGTTAGTAAGGCATGACATTGCCTTTATGAGACCATATTGGCTTTGACCAATGACTGCATTGTCTTTCAAGTGTTTTTCAGTAACTTCTAGAACAATCTTCTCCATAATTTTACCAGACACTGAATTGAGATTGACAGGCCTGTTATTACCAGGGTCTTCTATCTTGCCCTTCTTGAAAATTAGAAAAACATTTTCTAGCTTCCAGTCAACTGGGACCTCTACAGATTCCAAAGAATCTTGACAAAAAATGGAGAGAGATTTCTCAATAACATTAGCCAACTCTTTTCTGTTCAGATGTGAATCCCATTGGCCCCATAGATTTATGTGCATTCAGTTGAAGCAGCAAATCCCATACAAGTTCAATGTCATCTGGGAGCTTATCAATCTTCCAACTGTGGTCCTCCAAATCAAGCTCCACAGGTCCTAGGGTCCCTCAATGATACCAAAGAACAAAGTGAAGAAGGTCTTAAATATCTCCCCTTTATCATCACCCCTATTTGTGAGGTGACCAACCTCATCAAGTAAAGGACTACCTTTTTTGTCAGTCCTCCTGTTGCTCTTAAGATACTTAAAAATGCCTGTTTTTTTATCCACCACAGTGCTATCCAACTTCAACTTCAACTGAGCTTTGGCCATACAGATTTTCTCACTACAATGGTAAACAATATCTCTGTAGTCCTCTTGTGTAGCCTGACCTTGCTTCTAAATACAACAAAATATTTTTTCCACCCAAGTTTCAGAAGAAAATCCCCATTCATCCAAGCTGGCCTTCTGTCTCTCTTGCTTGACTTTTGACACATTGAAATTACCTGTTCCCGTGCTCTTGGAAGAAGTATCTTAAGTGACTAGAATTTATGGATCTAAAGCTCTTGAAAGCAAATTCCCAAGGGCCTTATTAACTATTTACTAGAGCAGCCTACAGTCTGCTGTCCCAAAATCCAGGGTAGTAACTCTGCTGACAATTTTTCTCATATTACAAGTGATTTCAAACTTAACCATTTCATGTTAGCTGTGGCTAAGACAGACACCATTCATCATTTCACCCACAAACCCATCTCTACTTACAAATGACAGATCTAGGAGGACACCTTTCCCAGCTTGCTCCCTTAGTACCTGTATTAAAAATTTATCTTCATTGTGCTTCAGGAATTTCCTGGTTCATGTCTGCTGTATGGTAGTTCCAATAAACATCTGGGAAATTGAAGTTACCCATAAAGACAAGGGCAACTGATCTAGAGCTCTCCCTTAACTCCTTATAGAAAAATACATTCCTGTCAACATTCTGTCAGGGTGACATATAGCAGATTATCCCACAACAACATCTGCTTTATTAGATTTTTCACAGGATCACAGAATGGCCAAGGCTGGAAGGGACCTCTGAAAATCATCTAGTCCAACTCCCCTGCCAAGCAGGATTACCTAAAGTACATTGCACAGGGTGGCCTTGAGGTGGATTTTGAATATCTCCAGAGAAGGAGACTCCACAACCTCTCTGGGCAACCTGTTCTAGTGCTCTGTCACCCTCACAGTAAAGAGATGCCCTCTCATATTCAGCTGAAACTTCCCATGCTTCAGTTTGTGCCATTGCCTCTCATCCTGTCACTAGGCACAACTGAAAAGAGACTGGTTCCATCCTCTCGACACCCTCCCCTCTTTCCCCTAATCCTTGCCCAGAGGCTCTCAATGATGTACTCCCCAGCTGAAAGCATTGTACATTCCAACCCCTCCTTTACATACAGCACTACCCCTCTGCTTTGCCTGCCCTGCCTATCTCTCCTGAAGAGCCTGTGTTTTAGCTGGAAGAAATGTTCGGATTAAACATTTAATGTAGTTAATTCTATTTATACCTCTAGCCTTACTCTAAGTAATCATCCCTTCTTGAAAGTATTCATACTCTACCAATATGTGCAGATTCTTATGATGCTCTGGATATCACTTAATTTCATTTTGTACATTTTTTTAGTTGCCTCAGTTTTCTCATAATCCAATGTTTCAATATTTCATTCATTTTTGTCTGTACTCTGAATTCCCAACACTTTGTCAATATCTTTCTAGTAGTGAGTTGTTCAGAACTGAATGCAGTATCCCAGGTACGGTCATATTGAACTGGCACAAACAAAACCTGTTACCTCATCATCTCTACAGTGTTGAAGATCTCCATTGGCTTTTCACTGCCCTATTATGTGAAATCATGTCTAAATAATTATCTGCTATCACCCTTAGATCTTTACAAGCTCTCTTTCTATCAGTGTTTCTTTTCTCCTGTCTGCTTGTTTTTATCACTTTTTTCAAGAGTACTTTTTTTTTTTTTTCCTAGACATAACTATCTAACATCTTTTCAAATTGCATCTGTTTTTGCTATTTTCTACCCACACACTTCAAATTTTATCAGGTTTCTATATTTCATTGCTCTCCACAAAAGCATTTGTTAGTTAGGCACATATTGCAGATTTTACTAGGATGCTTCTTACTTACTCTCTCAGATCATTAAAGATGTTAAAGAGCAGCTTTCTATTAATACATACTCTTTAGTCTTCTAAAATGGCAAGCACTATCAGACATTATTCCCAGTCCTTCAAAACACTTTTGCCCTATTTTATACAGTCGATATTGCAGTTCATGTGTCTCTCCTACATTGTTTCCCCTTTTCAGATGATTAATAACCTTTAAACATTAATTATAGCTATTGAAATATATTATGATATTCATGTTATGAATACAGTAAAATATACTGTATTGAAATACAGTTAAAAACTACTTGAATTTGTGAACAAAGTGTTTACATTCCTTCCTAAGACAGACACATTTGAAATCTGAATCAAGAAAGGTAAGCAGATGCAATTCCTTATTTTTAATAATTGGACTCTCTCTCTCTGTATATTCCAAAAAATTTACACATATCCCCATGTGTTCTGTGAATTGAGGGACGGACATGTACTCAACAGAGCTGAACCCAATTAAATAAGCAGAGTATATTAGAAGTGAGATGAATTAATAACATGTTGAAATTTATTGTATTATGGCAAAAGTCAGAATTTTTGTAAAAGCACAAAATACCAGGTCAAAAGGAAAAGCTTATTAAGTTTACATTACATGGTGTACTTTGGTCAGTTTGGGTCAGCTGTCCTGTCTGCATCCCTTCGCAGCTTCCTAACCAGGAAGGTAGTGTGAGAAGCAGAAAAGGCCTTGATACTTTGTAATACTGTTACAAATACTTCACATTGTTAATACATGAAATAATAACAACTGCTGTATTGATTATTATATATATGGATAGTATAGATGCAGCCATACATTTTTATTATATTTTTATTCTAAAAAAAATTATTTAGTTTTATTCTATCGGACTCCTGCTACTTCAGTACAATTTGGTCTCTAAGACTGACAGAATTTGAGGATCCTATTTTTATGTAGTGACATAGTTACAGTACTTCCTGCCACAGTGTGATTTTCATATGTTCATCTTCAGCTGATTTCTGTGGCATTTGTATTAAGTAGAGATGTTGACTTCCATCTCTGATCATGCTGGGTATGATGTCAAGGAAGCCTACAAAGAACTGATACTTAACTCGATACTTATGGGCTGACTAATGCCTACAGAAGTTCCACTTTCTTTCTGATTTTAACTCAGCTGCATTCTGTGTTCCCATTTGCTTCACATTGTGCAGCTAATAGAGCTTCTCCTCTGCTGAATGTTTCCATCTTAAATTTAAATGGGATTAATGCTGTGAAAAGTTCTTTTTAAATGATTAGGTTAATAATCTGGAAATTATGGCTCCCCAAATAAAGCCTTATAGCTAGCACCAGTCTCAGTATTTATTGCAATTCAACGGAAACTTATGGGTTTGCATGTGGTTACAAGTTTCCCAGGTCATAGTTTGAAGATACCTTGATTATAGCCATAACTATGATTTATCTCCTTCTTATTTTACCTGTGGAGACTTAGCAAATAGTGAGCATGTTCTTGATTGTAGCAACAGCTGTAGATATTTCCAGGGGTCATATCACAAGCTAGGTGCCTGGCATAAATCTTGGATTAATTAAAATTTGGGTTATAGTTGAGTGGACATTTCTCATTATTGTTAATTTCCCATTCATCTGAGCTTCTGTTTTTTTCTTTGTCATAGTGAAAAAAAAAAAAAAGAAAAGTCAACAGGTCATTACTTTAAACCATTATATCTTCCATATTTTATCTTTATATTTGCTAGTGTTGCCATCAATTTTGCTCCTGAGAAAACTTGGTTTGTTGAGAAGATAGTGTGCAATTCGTTACTTGAGACATGATTTTCTGTACTGCATATACCTGAAATTAACCACACAAGTACATGCAAAATTTTCACATTATCTCTCATTTTGAATTCTCCTATTAATTTCTCCGTAGCATTTGAATTGCAAATCATGTGAAAAGTACAGACACCTTTCCTAGATAAGAATGGAGTATATGTTGAATGCATGGAAGTAATCAGGCTATAGAAGAGGATAGAGATTTGCCAAATTGAGGATTTATAGGTAAGAATAAAGTACCTGTGGACATCATGTATATCTGTTTCCCTGCATTGCAGTTCTGTGAATGGACAAAGAATCCATCCAGTCACATTTATGATTTTTTTACGTGTGCCTTTCAGTAAATATAAAAATATCTTTTCCACTACTAAGTCCCCTTTATCTCTCAGACCAGAAGTTGTGGGGAGCTGGGGGTCAGCCTCTTCTTTCAGATAATTAGTGCTGGGACTAGAGGGAATGACCTCAATTTGCACCAGGGTAGGTTTAGGTTGGAAATTAGGAAACATTTCTTCTCAGAGAGAGTAGTCAGGCATTGGAATGGATTGCCCTGGGAAGTGGTGGAGTCACCGTCCCTGGGAGTGTTTAAGGAAAGGTTGGATGTGGTGCTTAGGGACATGGTTTAGTGGGCAACATTGGTAGTAGGGTGATGGTTGGACCAGATGATCTTGCAGGTCTTTTCCAACCTTAATGATTCTATGATTCTAAGTATGTAAGTTTAAATGCACACAAGATCCCATAGCTTTGTACAAATTACAATTCCTCTTTACCTATGTAACCTCCTAGAGCCCTTGGTGTCATTCAAAAAGTATCTCCCTTTAATAAGAACCAGTGTAAGATCTCAGATGTCTGTTTGGACTTGCCTTTTCCAGTAAAGAAGGGAAGAATAGGTTTAAGTGTGGGGTTGGCTTGATTCCACTGACTCCACTGGGATTACACACAGTGTCTCACAGTGTGACTGCACCCACTTTGTCTTTATGTGCTTGTTATTTTCATTTTTATATTGCAATCTCTGGATGAGTTGCTTTAAGAAGTCACATTTTCAGTCCTGATAATATCCAATTTGATGAAATATTAAATTTTGGGAAGGGTCAGAAAGAGCAGCAGGGCTCAGAGAGATCCACTTGGAGATGAAACTTCAATTCATACTGAGAAGATATATATTAACCTCCCCAAATCAGTCCCTTATTCATGCTGACAGTGTAAGTTAATAACAATTATATCCATTACCTAGCATGGTTAAGACAACATGAAGAAAACTTCTATCATTTAAGACTGAAATTTGCTTAGTCCCTTGTGGTATAATATTTAATCTCTTGCTTAGATGTGAGCACAAGAGTACACATAAGTATAATATGACTACTCCTTTGGCTACAGTTAAGCATGAATATAAGTTTAGATGTGTTGCCAAACTGGGAGCAGATTGAAATGCATAATTTCTTTTAAATTTCACTGACTGTTCCCAAATTCATTAGGTTTTTGGGGTGATGTCATCTGGAATAAAAGAAAAAGCCATTGCTGTTTCTGGCCTTATACTGTGGAATGTGCATGTGCAGGGGGAATATTTAAATATAATATATATAGTCTCCAATAGCTTCTGGAGACTGCAATTTGGGATTCATGTTTTGCAGGGTTTTAGAGAAGGTCTGTAGGAACAAAAACAACAAAACGAATAAACAAAAAAACAACCCAGGAGGTGGGCTTATTTTATTTTAATTTTTTTTCCATGTTGAAAATTCAACGAGAATTAAAGCTGGTAACTGAAATAATGAGTAACTTTATTAATTAATATGTTAACAAATATTAGTATGAAACTGACATGTTAGCCTTCATAGTTATTGTGGCATAACAGCCACTATATTATTTTTAAGATGACTCATCTCAACATGCAGTTTTCCCAGAGGATCTATGTGTTTCTGGAAGAAAACATTTGTCTACATCCTGGGAGATCCTAAGCAAAATATTGTTTGCAACATCTGTTATTTAAGAATCTCCATCTCAGGCATCTTTTAAAAAACATTTATTTAGTTATTTATTTGCTAACAGTTGTTACTGATTTTAAAATAATCAAAACATTGTAAAGTCAAATATCTTTTAAAACAATTTTAAGGAAACCTAATAACTAATTATTCCTGAAATTAAATGGTTTACCTATATTTTGGTTAGCAACACCGCATTCTAGCTGTAATACCACCTGTTATTCTTTGGGCATCTAAACAATTCTCATTAAATTATCATTTTCTTATATCTCACCTCAAGTAGTTGCTTCTTACCAGTTAACAGAGTTTACACCAATTATTAGAAATCTTATGATGAATGGCATTAGTAAAATATCCCTTGAATTCCGTACTCAAATCAATCATTCAGGAGTTAAGTCAAACAATTTAACATGTTTAATTGGTACTTGTGAGGTGTGACCTCACCAAATATGAATCTTGTGGATAGGTGTTGGAGGTGACTACGCAAAACAAAAACCAACAGCAATGATGATGAAAATTTTATAACATATGATAGAGGTAAGCCAAAAAAAAAAAAAAAAAGAGATAGCCAAATAAAATAATCACAGTCTGCTAAATAAAACATCTTAGTCTCTAAATGCTGTGATGTGGCAGCAATCTGCCAATTAATCAACATAACCATAACAACATGGTTTGAATCCAGAAGCAGAAAAAGTCAAAGAATGGAAAAATATGAAGATATTGGCACACAGCTTTTCCCATGAAGCCCTAGTAAAAATATTACAGAATTGTCATCTCCTTTTCATAAAAGTAATATTAACAGATGTTGATTTTTGTGAAATAGTCAGATGATTTAACACCACTTATTTTTTCTGTGGAAAAAGTAAATCAAATGAACCTGGCATGTGCAAGATTAAACCTAATTCTTCCCAAACTTTTCACATGCGGTTCTCTTCTTTAAATCTCCTGTGTATAAATAAGAAAGAGGCTATCCCTTTCAAGTTTTTGCTTTCTCTTTGGCTTCTTTGATACAGCCAAATGTTTCTCATTTTGAATCCCATTAAATAAAGGAAATGCTATATATTTCAATTACAGTTGGGCTAATCTCTCTGCCAAATTTACAGGTTTGTGTGAAACTCTGATGAGAGCAGTGAATGAAATTGATAAAATTAGACATCTTTGGATGAGTTGCTCACATCAGAATTATAAGTTTAGATGACAAAACTAATTTAAAGAATGGGCTTTGCTGATTCCTACTTTATAGCAATATAAATACCACCACGAGTCAGTCCTGATGGATGACAGCATTATGAAAACATAACAAATGGGAAACCAACAGGGCCCATTTCTAAATTAGACTTATAAATTCAGCCATATGAGAGCAAGATATGTAGCTGGCGCCACAACAGGAAATGGTCCACATTAGGGGAAAAAAAAAAAAGAAAAAAAAAGTGATCATGACATTTCTTCCCTGTATTAAATTATCACATGCATTTCACTCTCCATCTTTCACCTTTGTTTCCATGACCAAAGCCTTGTGGCTGAAGTATTGTAAAAATAACTACCTCTCTAGAGGTGACTAGTGTTCAGGCTCATTATGTGAAACAGGCTTAACTTAATGCAATAAATGCATTAATATTTGAGCAAAAATAGAGATGCTTTCCTGCTCAAACCAGGTGACAGAACATATTTTATTAGGGTGGTATTAAGGAGTGAAACAGTATGAACAGGTGGAACTAAAGACAGGCTGAACTAATATAAATGAAAATATAATAATTCCATTCTTCCTTGCCAGCTGAATATGTTATTATAACAGGTGGGTGTAACATTTACATTAACTGAGAGGCCCTTTCACTGAGCTCATCAGTATAAGTAGCTCTATGATACCTTACCTTGTGTTTAAATGACTATGAAGCACCTCCTGTAGTGAAGATGCCTACATAAGGTCTGTTAGTTACTATTTATTTAAGGCCCAATTATATCTTTGTTAACATTAACTTCACTTCATTTGGAAAATTAGTTTAAAATCCTGCAAGAATTAACTGCCAATTGCTTCATACATGAAAAGTAGTACAACCATGTTAGCTCAGTGCTCCATCCAGGTTAGAGAGCCCTTTACACAGGTTGTATGGCCTGAGCCAAGTATGTCACAGCTATGGGTATCCTTCTCCCACTACTGATACTGCTGAATTCAAAGCTCATTCATATCTCTGTACAAAGCACTGCATTGCAGCATGTAAATGTATCCCAAATGTTTCTGTTAACTACGCAGTAGTCTCTGATATGACATTATCTGAGGACAGGAAAGGAATGGGTTGTTACTGCACCTTTAAATGTATGAGCAGTTTGGAGTTTTATGTGGATGAAAGGGCTGTCCCATCACACTGTCCATTTTGGTACTTTCTCCAAAAACAGTGTTATCGCTCTGTACCGGGAAATAAAACTTTTCTGTCTACTTACCAGGAAGCTGGTCTCTCCAACTGTTTGGCCTCCTGTATCACTACAGAATTGTAAAATATAGAGCACCGGCACTCTTTACTGATCTTTATGGGTATGATGTTAGGCAATATTTTCAGAACACATATGTTCAGTTTCAGATACTGTGGAAACTTCAGCTTGGCAGAGAAAACAGAATCCTAAACTTGGCAAGCAAAAAAGGAGCAAATTATTTTCAAAAAAAATGTTTTAAAATGTAAATACATTTGCAACTTTAAAATGTTATACATGTGAAATCTTAAAAGTTCTAACAAAAGCTTTGAATTTCACTTTAAAATTTTATTGAAAGCCTGTCAGGTTTTTGGATCTGCCTTTTCCACATATAACCTTCACTAGCTCTATTAAATGGAAATATTAAACCTGAATATTGTATCCATTCAAATGTTAATAGAACAAAAAAAGAAGAATAAAATCCTAATAACCCCTTTTAATGCATCACTATTACTCAGAAATATATCTAGTTTTATTTATTTATTTATTCCAGTTGTAGTCTTTCTAAATATGTACACATTAGGGTAAAATTTTTGTATTGTTCATGTACAGTGGTTTTCATTGAGGGGTGGGAGAGGGAATGGAAAGAATAAAAAACAAAAGAAAGAAGGGAGAAAGAACAACAGTTTGAATGGAATGTAAATCAGCACTTTGGCTGAGGATCTGAACCTGATACCTTTTCTAAATACAAGTACAAACCCCAGGCTAATAATGCTTCAGTATTTCAAAAGTTAAGAAAATATACGACAACAAAACCAGGCTTTTGAAATTGAAACACTTGTCTGGTTTTGATTTGTTACTCTCATATAAACATAGAACATAAACTACTTCCCATTGGTACCATTTTCACCGCAAGGCATGAGATGTATAATTTGGGAGCATGAAATATGAAACAGGATATTTTTATAAAAGAAACAATGAGCTAAAGCCATATTTAATGCAGCTTAAAAGTCCTTTATTCCTGTTCTGCAGTCATATGCTGCAAATGATTTTTTTTTTTTTTCCATACTATAAAGTAGGTCTTATCTCCACCAGGTTTTGGGCAGGTTAGATTTTCAATTGCAGGGAAAAAGTAAAAATTCAACAGGATATGTCATGATTTGATTGGGCATCTTAACATCATCCTGTTTTGTACCATCGTACATTTGTCCTGTCTCAAACTTGTAATGCACTAATCAAGCTTGTTCTCAAGATCTTAAACTAGACATAAGAAGACCACATCATGGGACTCAGCTCTACTCTGATAATTCTGAACACAGAGTAAGATTATGCTTCTTTAAAACCTTTACATTACTTAGGTACAGGGCTGTCCAATACCTATTCCAAAATTAGAACAACATCTGTTCTACTTAAGTACAGCTCTCAATTGTACTCAGGAACCTTAAAAGACTTAAATCTAGATAGCACCTATGAATAGAGTGTTATGCTCAGGCAAGTATGAAGCTTTAAGTGAATGCTGAATTTCATTTGAAAGAACTATTGAGAATTTTGTTAATAAGAAACAAAATTGTTGAAGTAAGGAGACATCTGAAACGGAGTGAACCCCAGCTACCTGGATGTTAATAGAACAACCATTACCTAAGAGACCATGTAATGCTCCAGGATGAAAAATTAATTTCTCAAGTTCAGTGAAGTCTTATCAGAAGCCAAATTTTGCTGTTAGGAAGCAGAGGAGAGAGAAAGGGATATATTGAATGGATGTGGCAAGTTAGAACTCTAACCAGGGAAAGATCCTTCCTCATTCAGGGCCTCATTCAAGGGCAGATACTCACACTTCTGCTGGAGTCAGACACTCAATTCCAAGCCATATGATTTCTTGACAAAGAGGAGGAAGATGCTGGGGCAAAGTGTATCCTCAGCAAGTTTGGTGATCATTCAAAACTGGGAAGAGTGGCTGATATGTTAGGGGTCATACTGCCATCTAGAAGAACCTCGATAGACTAGAGAAATGGCTGGATAGTAACCTCAGGAAGTTCAACTCAGGAGTCCTGTGTCCAGTTCTGGGATGCTCCCAGTATGACAGACGTGGGACTAATAGAAAGAGCCTAGTGAAGGACCACAAAGATGATGTAAGGGTTGGAACATCTCTCCTGTAAGGTAAGGCTGAGACAGCTGGGACTATTCAGCCTGGAGAAAGGAAAGATCACAAGGGATCTTATCAATTGCTACAAATATCTGAAGGGAGATTGCAGAGAGGATGGAACCAGGTTCTCTTCAGTGGTGCCCAGCAACAAGACGAAGAGGCAATGGGCACAAACTGGAGCATGGAAGTTGCATTCTGAACACCAAGAAACACTTCATCGTGTGGGTGACTGAACAATGGCATGAGTTGCCTAGAAAGGTTGTGGAGTCTTCCCCATTGGAGATACTCAAAAACCATCCAGACATGGTCCTAAGCGACCTGCTGTAGGTGGTTCTACTTGGGCAGGGGGGTTGGACCAGATCATCTTCAGAGGTCCCTTCCAACCTCAGCCGTTCTGTGATTCTGTGAAAAGGTGAAAATGTCATTTTCTTGGTCCCATCAGAATTCTTTCTGCTCACACAAATAAATATCCATTAAGGTAAGGAGAGATACAGGAAATGAGAATGAGCGATTGCATATTCTTGTTATTAGTGAGCTCACCTGACAGATGGGAGCTGTCAGTTTAACTACTTGCTCCAATAAATATTTATGCAAAATGGAAGTGTTCCAGCAGCAGAGATAAAGAAAGACACAGACTGTTGTTCACACCATTTTTCTGAAAACAAGATTCCAGTGATATGTACAAGTCGTGCACTAGCTGTTTCTTACGTAGCTTGTGTTTGCTTTAGGCTTCTTGTGATCATACCGGAATGTTTGGTCTTGTTGGAGAAGTCTAATCTTATGCAGAGTAATGTCTGACCAGACAACCTTGACAGAACTCCTATAAATGTTGCATGACAGCTCATTAAACACACAGCAATTCTAGTATAGTAAATATTAATGTGGCTTCATATTTACACACCAGTGGAAATACAATCATAGAATCATTTGGGTTGGAAAAGAACTTCAAGATCACCAAATCCAACCACCAACTTGGCCAAGAAGTTTAATGATGTTTTATATCTGTTGTTGGTACCAATACACATAATAGAAAATAGTACTTATGTCTTCATCTCTCTCTCTCTCTCTTCCTTATAGAACCATTATTAAATCATGATCAAGTTAGTAAACTTTTGGAGCAAGACTTTCTAGCAATTCTGAACTGTTGGTAGGACTTATATTGTGAACTCACATGTTAATAGATTTAAGTATCTAAATGCTCACCAAGTTACTTCTAAGTTTACCTAACTACTAACATAAAAAGAGGAGTGGGGTGGAAGTTTCTTACCAATTAAGATACCGTTATATTGTGAAGCCAGATAGGTAGAAGAGCACAGGTGAAGTTTGGACAGGAATTAAGTGGGGAAAAGGTGGAAAGTGCTCTTTCAGCCAAAGCTAAGCTAAGGTGACTGGCTTTGCTATACACAGTGATACTGTGTTTAAATCTGACAGAGTTTGGTCCTTTCTCCAAGGAATTAGCCATGAACCAGACTAAGTCTAAGAAATATTTTTAAAGAAAATGTACAGCTAAGCAGTATTCAGGATGCCAGCTTCAAGAGCTATGATGATGTGTATAGTCTATACCACAATATAAAAGAATAGCTGGAGATTTCTGGTGCTTTTTTAGCTTGTTTGTTTTTCAGCTGTTTAGTATACCATTTTCCTTTATCATTGTGTTATCCACAGCACTGATTTTTTATTTTTATTTTATTTTTTTGTTAGCAATTTTATTCTTGAGTATATGCATCATCTGTTTTTAAAGGTATTCTTCCTTACAGAGAAATGAAAAAAATTGTTCAAAGATATACCGTATAATTTTGTGCTTTCTCTTTCTGCCAGTTTTATTATCTCAATTAACTAATAACACTACTCCTAGAGCTGAAGATAATAATGCAGAAAGAGAAAAGTCTTGGCATGAAAAGACATTATTATAGATTGAAGTTTTTATTGCTGTTAAACAAATAAAAGCAAGAATTGAAAATGAGATGATCACTCTGCCACTCACTGAGCTCAGTAGGCTTGGTTATTAGTTCATTTACTGCTTCTCTGAAGATGTATTCACTACCAAAAATTACGTCTTCTGCTCATTTGTACTCACCTAGACACTTCCAGCACAGTTTGAACTAAACAGGGAACAATGTCACCTATGTACCCCTGAAAAAAGTTTTGGCATTCAAAAGCTATGAATGTCTCATGTTTTTTCACCAGCAGTTGTACTAATTGTGCATTAACTGAATTTCTGTGAGTTTATTAGCAGGTAAAAACGAAGGCACAAAAGTGGGGAGAGAATGCCTAAAGAGTCTGACCAGATTGAAAAATATATCAAATCCTTCAAGGTATTTTTTTCTTTCTCTGGTACTACAGTGGGTTACCTCTGTTGGTGTGGAAGAAGTATTGTTGAGATCATGGCTGCTTTCCTTAACACCACACTGCAGCAAACTAGATCCCTATGCTTTGATCATGGAGGTAGTGTCTTAGCTCTTCCAGTATTTTCCTAGTTGTCTTAACCAGAAGTCTCTGCCCTTGTGCATCTTGTTTCTCTTCCTACCTCCTGCCACCCTTCCACACCCTTCCCCTCCATTCTCCATTTCTTTCTGGAAAAACGTCCTAGTGGAGGTATGATAATAAGTTAACTTTTTGGGGCTCCCTTACTTCCTTTTTCCTGAAGGAGTATCTGATGTGGAGTTCTGTTGGTAGTGATGATGAGAAGGACCACCCTAAAGTAAATTTTGAAAGTCATAAATAAATGTAAGAGACATGATTTTGAGGAAAATAGGAGGGGTGAGTCTTCAAATCTGTTAATCTAACACCTTTATGGAAGGCAGTAAATAGGTGGTGAAATGCAAGAGCTGTTGTCATGACTGTATTCATAAATTGGGGAAGTGCATGAATCTGGCAGAGCATTCTACCTTCTAAAATGTATTAGACCTGTATTATTATTATTATTTATATTATTTTATTTTTCAATAGTTAGTACTCAGAATAGCCTGAGGATTTTGTTGGGAGGCAGAAAGAAGCTGTCTCTCTATAAAACATAGACAGGGACAGGGAGTTCCTTTCCTAACAAATGTTACTGTTGCAGGAGGAAGAGCCATCTGCAGAAAACAGATCAGTTGTCTTCTTTGATGAATGCATTTTTGATGAATGGTGATAAGATGTCCTGTTAGTGTCAAATGTACTGAGAAATTTGTGAAGTATACACATATATGTCCTTTAAACTAGGCAAAGATCATCAGCTTTTCCACTTGATATTAATCAACACTTGCTTTAGGTCAGTGACCTATATCGCTTTTTTCTTTCCTTTTTTTTTTTTTTTTTTTTTTTGGTTAAAATGAAGCTTCCAGTTATTTCTTGGTCTGAAAAAGTCTTTCTTTTCAAACACTGCACACACTCTATACATAAATTTTTAACTGTGCTTCTTTTCTTCTTTTGAAAATAAAGTCACAAACATTAGGCAAAGAATTAAATTAATAATAGCCACTTGTCATTTGTCGGTGTTCTTTTCTTCCCTTTTATTTATTTATTAGTGTTTTTTTTTTTTTAATATTTAATATGTCCTTTTTGATACAAATAAGCTCTGGCTTCCAAAGTCACTACTGTATTGTTGAAAACTTGCAATTTATAAAACACAGAAAGTCACCTAAACTTTGGACTTTGATATTGCACTCACCAAGTAATTCAAATGAGTCAAAGTGTACATGTTTTTAAGTTTCTCCTGTCTAACTCAAAAGTACTGTCAGTGGAAAGACAGAAAAAGTAGACTATAGCAGATGCAGCCTTTACCTATATCACTCTCCTCGATACTTTGCACAAGAATCATATTAGTATGTTGCTAGTATATTTTACTCAGTGGTTTTTCATGACTTGAGTATGAGCTTTGTGAGGTGTCAGCTTACTGGTGTCGAAGGGAGTATAACTTGGGCAAAAACTGGGTATGAAGTAAAGCCAGGCTCAGCTGCCTTGGTATGTGACTTTGTCTGCAGGGATAGATTGATCCAAATTTGAACTTGAGTGTCTGAAATCAATGTTCATTCACACATGAAATTCTCAAGGTTTCTTACAATTTTCCTTAAAAAAACTAAATCACTTCTTCTAAACTCTTCAGGATTTCCATATTTCTGTCTATCCCTTACAGTTATTTAACCTATAGCTCTGCATTTAAGACTGCGGAATTTACTTCCCTTACTAGTTCATAGATGCCAGAAAATTTCAGTAGCTGAAACTTGTTTCCATTTCTCATTACTTCATTGATATCCTCTTTGTGTGGCCACGGAAATCACAAGGTTCTTGCTTTCATAGTTTTACCTACTGGAAATAAGTTGTCCCTCAAGTAACGGTATGATGTAATGTAACATGCAACATGCAAATATTGCATATTTAACTTAATCTAATGAATGAAGTGAAGAACAAATGCAGTCAAGAAGTCCCTAAAATCAATGCTTGAGAGACTTAGGATACTTCCAGAATATTCTATAGAGATTTCTGTGTTGGACAAGTTAATTGTGGTTGGCTGGGTACAATTTTATCATTATACTTTAACTGGATACAGAGGTCAGCTGTGAAGAATCACCTGCTACATGGGCAGACTGAAAAACAACAATAAGCCTTTGCATATGCATATAGTATATATGAAAAAAAGTTGAAAGCTTGAAGGCTACGTGGCATCACCCAGTAGTTATTTTTTTGTTTCAAGCAGAGGCTTGAACCATGAATGTGAAGCACCACCAAACTTTCTTCATACATGGGGTGTATGGATTCAGCCTGATACTCCTGTGGTCATGAATGAATATGGGAGAAAGTCTGTGAAGAAAACTTGGAGCTGCCCCTATAGTTGGTCTAGAATATATTTGAACTGCTCTCACTCTGCTGCCACAGACTGGACTGAACCTTCACAGCAGTATCCTGGTGCTGCACACTACATGTAGAGCAGGCATATGTAGGTCATCCAAGTCTGATGTGTACAATAGACCAGGTTACAGGTGTCCTATCCACCAGAAATAGAGATAGCCATATATTGCTGACACACTGAGCCAGAAATCACTCTTTCTCTTGGGCAAACAATTTCTAGAACTTCATCTTGGTTCTTTGAGCTATATAATCTTGAACATCTTATGATTCATTGATCAGACAGAGATTTTGGATCAATCCTGTGCTCTGTTGTTTCTCATCTTTTCCAGAAAGGCTTTGAATTGCCATGTGTAGAAACCTATAAAATATTCTTTTTCCTAGATCACAGAATCACAAAATCACAGAATGTTATTGATTGGAAGGGACCTTGAAAGATCATCTAGTCCAATCCCCCTGCCAAACAGGAACACCTAGATCAAATCACACAGGAATGCATCCAGGTGGGTTTTGAATGTCTCCAGAGAAGGAGACTCCACAAACCCCTTGGGCAGCCTGTTCCAGTATTCTGTCACCCTCACCATGAAAAAGTTTAGTCTCATATTTAAGTGGAATCTGTCTTCCAGCTTACACCCATTGCCCCTTGTCTTATCATTGGATGTCACTAAGAAGAGCCTGTCATGAAGACTCCATCCTCCTGACAGTCACCCTTTACATATTTATAAACATTAATAAGGTCACCCCTCAGTCTCTTCTTCTCTGAGCTAAAGAGACCCAGATCCCTCAGCCCTTCCTTATAAGGGAGATGCTCCACTCCCTTAATCATCCTTGTGGCTCTGCACTGGACTCTCTCAAGCAGTTCCCCATCCTTCTTGAACTGAGGGGCCCAGAACTGGACACGATATTCCAGATGCAATCTCACCAGGGCAGAGTAGAAGGGGAGGAGAAGCTCTCTTGACCTAAGCACACCCCTTCTAATACACTCCAGGATGCCATTGGCCTTCTTGGCCACAAGGGCACAGTGCTGGCTCATGGTCATCTGGCTGTCCACCAGGACCCCCAGGTCCCTTTCTCCTATGCTGCTCTCCAACAGGTCAGTCCCCCAGCTTGTACTGGTACCTGATCTCCAGATATCGTATCTGTGGTAAACCACTGAAAGTTTGTTGCCTTGAATGCTAAATGACATATAGCACCACCCAAAATTTGGGGAAAATAAACCGAATGGACTGAAGTCATTGATGTTTTAGGTGCTGGATGAAGATCCGGTAAATAAATACTTTCTTAGGTTTAAAATCAATGCATATATATATATAAATATATATATTTGTCAAGTGTGTTTTTGTCTTCTACCCTGGACCACTTGAAATTCTTCTTTACACTTTTTAAAGTGCCAGGATCAGCTTTCCACAAAAATGTCTTTGCATGAGTTTCACCAGTAGGTTGACAGAATTACTTTATCAGATTCTGCATTAGGGTTGAGCCAAATCCTGAAGCCTTTATTTAAACATAATTCCCACTGATCTCATAGTTTTACTTGGGAAGGTACTCAGGCATTTGGCACCAGTTATGTACTATAGAAAATGGAACTTTAAAGAGGCTGTAATAAGGAAGCCCCACCTCATGAGGACAAGTGTGAAACTAAGCTAAAATATCATCTTACTAAACTGTTCAGAAATCTTTCCTCTCACCAAAGAGGGATGTGCTGTAAGTGTTGATTTCACTTCACTGCAGTCATACTCACCATTATTTTTTTTTTCTGTTTATATTATTAAGCCCTGTTAGAAGGATTATTGGGTCACCTACAGTTAAATGTTACTTCAAGTGGTAGATCCCTAAAACTGTCTGCTTCATGGCGTTATGGAAAACATGTTTTTTGTATGTTAAATCTCAATATATTTTTCTTGGTAAAATTATTTTAATTAAACAAATATAATTAAAACAAAGCAAAACAAAAACAACAACACCAACAAAAAACATCAGTGAAGTTCAATGAATTCTGAGAGTGGCATACCTCCAGTGTCCCCCTCACTGTCTGTACAGAAGTGGCTCACTGCAGCACAGGAATAGTTTTTTTTAGAAGAAGCCAGAGAAGCAGGTGAAATTACACCTACATCTGGCGTCATGCATAGGTGTCTCACACACAGAGGAACACGAAGCATGTACTTCATCGGGGGCATGTAGCAGTGTGTGTGTTTTAATATAGAATCATTAAGGTTGGAAAAGACCTTCAAGATCATCTGATCCAACCATCACCCTACTACCAATGTCACCCACTAAACTCCTAAGCACCATGTCCAACCTTTCCTTAAACACCCCCAGGGACGGTGACTACACCGCCACCCTGGGCAAACCATTCCAATGCTTAACTGCTGTTTCTGAAATGAATTTTCTCTTAATTTCCAACCTAAACCTCCCCTGGCACAATTTGAGGACATTCCCTCTATCCTATCTGTGAGAAGAGGCTGATCCCCAGCTCCCCACAACTTCCTTTCAGGTAGTTATAGAGAGCAATAACATCTCCCCTGAACCTCCTCTTCTCCAGACTGAACAACCCCAGGTCCCTCAGCCACTCCTCACAGGACTTGTGTTCCAGGCCCTCCACCAGCTTCAGAGCCCTTCTCTGGACACACTCCAGGGCCTTGATGTCTTTCTTGTAGTGAGGGACCCAAAACTGAATACAGTACTCGAGGTGTGGTCTCACCAGAGCAGAGTAGAGGTGGACAATCATCTCCCTGGTCCTGCTGGCTACACTATTCCTGATACAAGCCAGAATGCTGTTGGCCTTCTTGGCCACCTGGGCACATTGCTGACTCATGTTCAGGTGAACATCAGTCAGCACCCCCAGATCCTTTTCCTCTGTACAGCTTTCCAGCCACTCTCCTCCAAGCCTGTACCATTGCATGGGGTTGTTGTGACCAAAGTGCAGGACCTGGCACTTATCCACGTTGAATACCATCCCATTGGCTTCTGCCCATTTATCCAACCTGTCCAGGTCCCTCTGCAGGGCCTTCTTACCCCCTGGCAGATTGACATTTCCCCCCAATTTGTTGTCATCTGCAAATTTACCAAGGGTGCACTAAATTTCCTCATCCAAATCATCAATAAAGATAATAAAGAGGATGGGCCCCAACACCAGCCGCTGGGGAACACCACTTGTGACCAGTCACCAGCTGGATTTCACTCCAGACACCACCACTTTCTGGGCCCAGCCGTCCAGCCAATTTTTAACCCAGAAAAGAGTGTACCTGTCCAAGCCATGGGCTGCCGTGTCACAGGCTTTGCTGAAGTCTAGGTAGACTACATCAACAGCCTTTCCCTCATCCCTCAGGTGGGTCACCCAGACATAGAAGGAGATGAGGTTGGTCAGGCAAGACTTGCCTTTCATGAACTCATGCTGACTGGGCCTGATCCCCAGGTTGTTCCACACATGCTGTGTGATTGCATGACCTGTTCTATCACCTTTCCTGGCATGGAGTTCAGGCTGACTGGCCCGTAGTTCCCCAGGTCCTCCTTATGACCCTTCGTATAGATGAATATCACATTAGCATCTCCAGTCATCTGGGACCTCTGCAGATGACCAAGACTGATAGATGATGGAAAGCAGCTCATCAATCACATCTGCCAACTCTCTATCACAGCCCTCAGGTGGATCCCATCTGGCCCCAAGTACTTGTGACAGTCCAGGTGGAGCAGCAGGTCTCTAACAGTTTCCACCTGAACTGTGGGGGGTTTCTTCAGCACCCTGTCCCAGACTTCCAGGTCACGAGCCTGAGTACTCCGAGGATAAGTGGTCTGGCTAGTAGAGACAGATGTAAAGAAGGCATTGAGAACCTCAGCCTTTTCCTTATCCCCAGTAGTCACGTTTCCTGCTGTGTCCAGTAAAGGATGGAATTTCTCCTTGGCCCTTCTCTAACCATTAATATATTTATAAAGACATTTTTTTCTTCTCCTTAACCATAGTGGCCAGGTTGATCTCGTGCTGGGCTTTAGCCTTCCTTATTTTCTCTCTGAATATGCTGGCAACTTCCTTGTACTCTCCCTGAGTTTCCTGTCCCTTCCTTCTCTGGACATAAACTCTCTTTTTCTCCCAGAGAATCAGCAAAAGAATATGATAGTTTCCATTTATCTGTCTTATTCTATAGCATGGTTCCATGGGATAACTATTACAGTGTTGAAGATGGGTCAAAACCTTAATTTCTGTTTTTGTCTGTCTATGCTTTCTCCCAAATAATAGCCAGAAAGTAGCCAAGAAAGAATCTTAAAAAGATGACTAAAGATTCTTACACTCTAAATAAGTTCCCATGGTGGAACAGAGCTGGAGAAGTGTGCCTGAAAAGGGGCAGCTGAAAATAATTGAGGTGTCCTACCTGATTACTATAGTCAATGTTGTACTGTGATCAGTTACAGTATCACAGATTTCTAGGTTGGAAGAGACCTCCAAGATCATCGAGTCCAACCTTCGACCTAACACTAAGTACTCCACTAAACCATATCGCTAAGCTCTACATCTAAACGTCTTTTAAAGACCTCCAGGGATGGTGACTCCACCACCTCCCTGGGCAGCCCATTTCAATGCTTAATAACCCTTTCGGTAAAGAAGTACTTCCTAACATCCAACCTAAAACTCCCCTGTCGCAACTTTCGCCCATTCCCCCTCGTCCTGTCACCAGGCACGTAGGAGAACAGACCAAACCCCACCTTTTACAGCCTCCTTTAAGGTACCTATAGAGAGCAATAAGGTCCCCCCTGAGCCTCCTCTTCTCCAGGCTGAACAATGCCAGCTCCCTCAGCCGCTCCTCGTAAGACTTGTTCTCCAGACACCTCACCAGCTTGGTCGCCCTTCTCTGGACTCGCTCGAGCACGTCCATGTCCTTCCTGTAGCGAGGGGCCCAAAACTGAACACAGTACTCAAGGTGCGGCCTCACCAGAGCCGAGTACAGGGGCACAATCACTTCCCTAGACCTGCTGGCCACACTGTTTCTTATACAGGCCAGGATGCTGTTGGCCTTCTTGGCCACCTGGGCACACTGCTGGCTCATATTCAGCCGACTATCAACCAATACTCCCAGGTCCTTCTCGGCCAGGCAGCTTTCCAACCACTCATCTCCCAGCCTGTAGCTCTGCTTGGGGTTGTTGCGCCCCAGGTGCAGGACCCGGCACTTGGCCTTGTTGAACTTCATACAGTTGACCTCAGCCCATCGCTCCAGCTAATCCAGATCCTCCTGCAGAGCCTTCCTGCCCTCGAGCAGATCGACACACGCACTTAGCTTGGTGTCATCTGCAAACTTACTGAGGGTGCACTGGACGCCCTCATCCAGATCATCGATAAAGATATTAAAGAGGGCCGGCCCCAGTACCGAGCCCTGGGGGACTCCACTAGTAACCGGCCTCCAACCAGATTTGACTCCATTCACCACAACTCTCTGGGCCCGGCCATCCAGCCAGTTTCTAACCCAGCGAAGCGTACGCCAGTCCAAGCCCCGAGCAGCCAGTTTCTTGAGGAGAATGTTGTGGGGAACTGTGTCAAAAGCCTTACTGAAGTCAAGGTAAACCACATCCACAGCCTTTCCCTCATACACCAAGCGCGTCACTTGGTCATAGAAGGAGATCAGGTTCGTCAAGCAGGACCTGCCTTTCATAAACCCATGCTGACTGGGCCTGATCGCCTGCTTGCCCTGCAAGTGCCGCGTGATGACCCTCAAGATAATCTGCTCCATGAGCTTTCCTGGCACTGAGGTCAAACTGACAGGCCTATAGTTCCCCGGGTCTACCCTCTGGCCCTTCCTGTAGATGGGCGTCATGTTTGTTAGCCGCCAGTCGACTGGGACCTCCCCCGATTGCCAGGACTGCTGATAAATGATGGAAAGCGGCTTGGCCAGCTCCTCCGCCAGTTCTTTCAGTACCCTCGGGTGCATCCCATCCGGCCCCATCGACTTGCGCACATCCAAGCTCCGTAGCAGGTCGCCAACCATTTCCTCATGGATAGCGAAGGCCACATCCTGCTCCCCATCCCCTTCCACCAGCTCAAGGCACTGGGTATCCAGAGAACAACCGGTATTGCCGCTAAAGACCGAGGCAAAGGCGGCATTAAGCACCTCAGCCTTTTCCTCATCCTTAGTAACTAGGTTTCCCCTCGCATCCAGTAAAGGATGGAGATTCTCCTTAGTCCTCCGTTTCCCGTTGATATATTTGTAAAAGGATTTTTTGTTGTCTTTAACGGCAGTAGCCAGGTTGAGCTCCAGATGAGCTTTGGCCTTTCTAATTTTCTCCCTGCACATCCCTACAACATCCTTGTAGTCCTCCTCAGTGGCCCGCCCTTTTTTCCAAAGATTATAAACCCTCTTTTTTCTGCTAAGCACAAGCCGCAACTCTCTGTTGAGCCAGGCCGGTCTTCTTCCACGCCGGCTCGTCTTTGGGCACGTGGGGACGGACCGCTCCTGTGCCATCACGATTTCCTTCTTGAGGAGCGCCCAGCCTTCCTGGACTCCTCTGCCCTTCAGAACCGCCTCCCAAGGGACTCGGCCAACCAGTGTCCTAAGCAGCTCAAAGTCAGCCCTCCGGAAGTCCAATACAGCAGTTTTACTGGTCCCCTTCCTGGCCTCGCCAAGAATAGAGAACTCTACCATTTTGTGGTCACTCTGCCCAAGGCAGCTCCTGACCACCACATTTCCCACCAGTCCTTCTCTGTTTGTGAAGAGAAGGTCTAGCGGGGCACCACCCCTGGTAGGTTCACTGACCAGCTGCGTCAGGAAGCTATCTGCCACGCTCTCCAGAAACCTCCTAGACTGCTTTCTCTGTGCCGTGTTGTGTTTCCAGGATATGTCCGGGAAGTTGAAGTCCCCCACGAGGACAAGCGCCGACGAGTTTGCAACTTCTGTCAGTTGCCTATAAAACTCCTCATCCGTCTCCTCATCCTGGTTCGGTGGTCTATAACAGACCCTGACCAGGATGCTAGCCTTGCCGGCCTTCCCGCGGATCCTAACCCACAGGGATTCAACCTTATCATTCCCAGCCTGGAGTTCCACAACATCGAAAGATTCTCTAATGTAGAGAGCCACGCCACCACCCCCTCTGTGCTGCCTGTCCCTCCTGAAGAGCCGATAGCCAGGCGTTGCAGCACTCCAGTCGTGGGAGCGGTCCCACCACGTCTCCGTGATGGCAACCAAGTCGTAGCCTGCCTGCTGCACGATGGCTTCCAGCTCCTCCTGTTTGTTACCCATGCTGCGTGCATTAGTGTAGATGCACTTCAGCTGGGCCATCGCCTTCTTCCCCGGCCTAGCCATTGTTTCCCCCGGCACAGCTCCAACAAGCCTTGTTTGAGCCCCGTCCCCCTTCTTACCTAGTTTAAAGCGCTCTCTATGGGCCCCGCCAGCTCCTGGCCTAGGATCCGTTTTCCCCTTGGAGATAGGGACCCGTCTGGGGCCATCAGGCCAGGTGCCGAGTAAAGCTCCCCATGGTGAAAAAAACCCAAATTTCTGTGCTGGCACCAGCCTCTGAGCCACCTATTAACCACGTGAGCTTTCCGTGTCCTCTCCGTGCCTCTCCCTTCCCCCGTAGGGATAGACGAAAACACCACCTGCACTCCCGCTCCCTCCACCAATCGTCCCAGCCCCCTATAGTCCTGTTTGATAGCCTTGAGGCTTCTCTTTTCAACATCGTCACTGCCAGCCTGGACTATCAAAAGCGGGTAATAGTCAGAGGGGCGAACCAGGTTTGGAAGCTTCCTGGTAATGTCTCTGACCCTGGCCCCAGGGAGGCAGCAGACTTCCCTATGTGTGGGGTCAGGCCGACAAATAGGGTCCTCCGTTCCCCTGAGGAGGGAGTCGCCCACAACAATCACCCTTCTTTCTTTTTTGGTGGAGGCAGTCCTGAGGCGTGGAGTCAACTTCCTCACCTCAGGCATCCTCCTGGGTAGGCTTCCTACTTCATCCTCACCCACCGGTCTCTCAAGCTCCAGGGCCTCAAACCTATTGTTCAAGGGCACCTGGGAAGGCGGCACCGGAAGGGGAGGGCATCTCCTGCGAGGTCGAGCAGGGACCTGTCTCCATTCGTCCTGAACTCGCAGGTCCCCTCCCTCTGCCCGATGGCGACAGGGCAGGGGGTCCACCCCCCTTTGGGGCGTCTCACCCTGGTCCCTCTCCCTCCGGTCCTGCAGGGAGTTGCTCCACCAGTCTATCTCCCGCTCGCACTCCCTGATATCCCTCAACCTCTGCACCTCCTCCTTGAGTTCCGCCACCATGCGGACCAGGTCGTCCACCTGCTCGCACCTCACGCAAGCAGTCTCTCTGCCTCCCGCCGATGGCAGCAAGAGGCTCAGACACTCCCCGCATCCGGAGACCTGAACTGCCGCATGTTTGGATGGGCAGTCGGTCTGGGTGTGTACTGACTTCCTAGAGAAAGCACCGTGCCTGGTGGAGACCATTGCAGCCCAGGTGACGGGAGAGTGCCGTTGGAGGAGTGGTCCCTATGGGCGGGTGTGAGCGCTCCGCCCTTCCTGCCCGCCCTGCCCGCGCTAACTGCCTCGCTAACTGCCGCGTCACTCCCTGTTTGCCGGCCCTGGTCGCCGCACTCCTGGTCGCTCGCGCTCCCTAAGGGTTGCCTTTGAACGGCCGGGGGGAGGAGCTGTCGCTGACGCTGCTGGCTCCGCCTACGCCTCGTCAGCCTCCCTCACGAGGGCAGCCGGTGCCTGGTGGCTCCCTCACGTAGGCTCGATGCCCGAAAAATAGCCCTGCCTGTCCCGATCCCGCGCTCCGCTGCAGCACGCGTCTGCCCCGGAGCCGGTCGCCTCGGCAAGTGGCTCTGAAATGGCGGTGGTGCCCGGTTTAAAAGGCCCACCGCTGACGCTGTCGCTGACGCTGCTGGCACCGCCTACGCCTCGTCAGCCTCCCTCACGAGGGCTGCCGGTACTTGGCGGCTCCCTCACTCACGTAGGCTCGATGCCCGAAAAATAGCCCTGCCTGTCCCAATCCCGCGCTCCGCTGCAGCACGCGTCTGCCCCGGAGCCGGTCGCCTCGGCCAGTACCAGTTGTACTGGTGTTTCAATGAAAGTGAAAAAAGTAGCTTCAAATCACTTCCCTTTCATGGTCCCCTCCTCATCTTCACTAAATATGACCTTAGCATAACTAAGACTGTACTTCTAATAATATACATTGTTTCAGTTTTTCTTATAGACTGAATATATTATGGCAATAAACTCTGATACAACAACAAACTGATGAGTTAGCTGCTGGAATAATTGAATCAGGCACCAACTCTAAACTGTTGCAAAAAGGTTTGTCTTTCAGGAAAGAAAAAAACAAATAAATGTCTTTTCTTGTCCAGCATGTTTCAGCTTTGCTGAAAAAAAAAAAAAAAAAAAAAGTTTACCTGTACTTTGGTCAGTTGTTCTTACAAAGAGCTGCCAAAAATCATTCTTAAGTGGACTGTTTCCCCTTAAAGAAAAGTATAGTAGTGGTACATTTGCAGAAATTTCTACTTTGAACAGAAATTTTCTACTTTGAACAGCCCTTCTGGTAATGCTTTTCTGCTTTTCTCTCTAATCTGCAGAACTTTCACAGCAACCTTGTGTTTAAACTTGAAATATTTCAATTTACTGCAGAACGCCAAGCTGCTGGCACACATCCAAAGCATTTAGGACTTCCCCCCCCCCCCCCCCCAACTTTAAAACAAGAGAGGAAACAAGGGGGACTTTCCCCCCTTTAAAACAAGAGTGCAAGAGAGAGAGGGGAAGAAACAACTTGTAATGAATTCCACATCTGCATAGCTGAAAGGCGTTTTATGTGTTTAGGGGTCTCGGGAGTTTTTTGGGTCTGGAGATTATAATGTAGCAATTAAAGCAGGAATTGTAGTAGCATTCATTATCTTAGCAGATCTCTATCATCAGTAATTGACAGAGAATGTTTAATTCCAGGCATTTAGTTAAATAATGTCTTGAACAGTTACATTAAGTGGAGGGGAAAGAAACCATGTTTGAGGTCATATTACATTTTGAAAAATGAAATAAGCAGTAGTTCTGTGGAAACCTCCATTTCCAAGGGAAAACAACAACACAAATTCTTGCAGTGAAATATTGAATGAATTTGTGGGGCTGATGCATTAATAAAGAGATTAATTGCTGAGAATCTAGTTTTTGGCTTCTAGTAAGTTGCGATTTTACTTCATCCTTTAACCACCATCTCTTTCTCTTCATTTATGAGTAAATGAAATTTAAAAAATGAATACAAGTAAATGAATAAAAGAAAAACAGTCCTGGAAACACTGAAGAAAGTCAGGAGAAAGATTTCCTGAGGTTTTTAAAATAAATCTTAGTCATATAAAAACTATCATCAGACACTCTAAAGTACCCCAGCTGGGGTCACTCTCTTAACTGTAGTGGACGTGTTTGGGTTCAGTTACACCCACATGAAGAGGAAACCACTCCTTTATGTAAAAGTTTTCTCTCTTTTTTTTTTTCTTTTCCATGTAGTGGATCCCAATGACATAAAGTTTTGTTCTCCTGTGACTATCGTTATACCCCACTGTAAATCCATTTTGATGGATTTTTATGATCTAGAAAGAAACAAGACAGTATCACTATGACACTCTTGTTGGTGTGAATAGTCCATGGAGCTGCAAAACTATGCTATTAGATTTGTCCTTATGCATAAAACACACAATGCATGGCAAGGGTGGCTAGCTTAGTTTTGTTGCTGTTAGTTTTCTTTTGTTGTTGTTATTGGTTATTGGTTTTATTTTTTATTTATTTATTTATTTTTTATTTTAGCTGATATTATTTTAGTTTGGAAACTCGTGTCTTGTGTGGGAGAAACACTAGAAATATCAGCAAAGGTACAACCGAACACTAGATCATACAGAAAGCCAGTGGGTTCCAGTTACTTCTAAGTGAATAAACAGGAAAGAGTAGTGGAATGAGAAATGGAGGAAAGATGAAATTCAGGCTGAAAGATTAAGATGTTGCAACTCAGAAATTCAGATGATTGTATTTAAAATCTTAAAGGTAAACCATCAAAGAAAGAGCAAAAGCTATGCGATCCTTCCCACTGCATACCTCTTAATTCTACCTACACTATTGTGTGAACTTTGGTAAGCTACCATGTTAAATGAACAGATATTATCCATGAGTGCTTTTCTTCCAACCATTCTTCAATATTATCTTACAACCTCATTTTGTTAAATTGTATAGGGTATAGAAGGACCCGTGTCATACATACTCAAAAAACATAACCCCCACACACCTCCTTCCCGCCTCAAGTGCTTCTTAGCTGTTACATGGCATTAGAATGAGGATAGTGTAGTAGCCTAAAATTTGAAAGAGGCAGGATTAGTTTGTTGTTTGTATTCTTTCACACATACATTTCTTACTGGGAGTGAAATAGAACTAATTCACAGGTCATAAATTATACTTACATTCCCCAGAAAGGTATACACCTTGTGCACTCCAGTGAAGCACACATCGAGTAGACTCTCATTTACAGTGTGCTAAGGAAAACAGACCTTTTCCCTATCCTCCACAGAGCCACTGCTTTACTAAACATGTCCCAGCTAAAGGCAGTCACTGCAGTAACCTGAAGATACTATCATGTATAAAATAGCCACTGTTCATGTTTACTTACCTCCAGTTCATGTATGTATGTTCAAAGTCACTGAGAAAAAAAGCATACACTAATCATTTATTAACTCATTGTCATGATACTGAAAAACTCTCATTGCTGTGATACTGAAAAACTTACTTTATATTTTTAACTTTGAGGAAAACATCATAGAGAATAATAGGAAAAAAAGTTGAAGGAGGGTTTCAGGTGCAATAACATGTAGATTGACTCATAAGGCACAGAGGAAAAAAAAAAAAAGGAAAAAAAAAAAGAGCTGGTCCTTGGGCAGAGATATGCAACTATTGACTAACAGGAGTTTATGTGAATAAATACGTACATACATAAATTCAGACCAGTAGCAAAACCATTAAAGTGAATAGGAGGTTTCTGGAGAGTGTGGAAGATGGTTTCCAGATACAGCTGGTTAGAGAGCCTACTAGGGGAGGTGCTCCGATAGACCTGCTGTTCACAAACAGAGAAGGACTGGTGGGAAATGTGGTGGTCAGGAGCTGCCTTGGGCAGAGTGACCACAAAATGGTAGAGTTCTCTATTCTTAGTGAAGTCAGGAGAGGGATCAGTAAAACTGCTGTATTGGACTTCTGGAGGGCAGACTTCGAGCTGTTCAGGACACTGGTTGGCAGAATCCCTTGGGAGGCAGTTCTTAAGGGCAGAGGAGTCCAGGAAGGCTGGGCACTCTTCAAAAAGGAAATCTTAATGGCTCAGGAGTGGTCTGTCCCCACGTGCCCAAAGACGAGCCGGCATGGAAGAAGACTGGCCTGGCTGAACAGAGAGTTGTGGCTTGAACTTAAGAAAAAAATGAGGGTTTATGATCTTTGGAAAAGAGGGCAGGCCACTCAGGAGGACTATAAGGATGTTGTAGGGATGTGCAGGGAGAAAATTAGAAAGGCCAAACCTCATATGGAGCTCAGTCTGGCTACTGCTGTTAAAGATAAGAGAATATGTTTTTATAAATACATTAACATGAAAAGGAGGACTAAGGAGAATCTCCATCCTTTACTGGATGCGGGGGAAAACTTAGTTACAAGAGATGAGGAAAAGGTTGAGGTTCTTAATGCCTTCTTTGCCTCAGTCTTTAGCGGCAAAACCAGTTGTTCTCTGGATACCCAGTACCCTGAGCTGGTGGAAGGGGATGGGGAGCAGTATGTGGTCCTCACAATCCACGAGGACATGGCTGGCGACCTGCTACAGCACTTGGATGTACGCAAGTCGATGGGGCCAGATAGGATCCACCCGAGTGTACTGAGAGAACTGGCAGAAGAGCTGGCCAAGCCGCTTTCCATCATTTATCAGCAATCCTGGCTATCAGGAGAGGTCCCAGTCGACTGGTGGCTAACAAACATGACGCCCATCTACAGGAAGGGCCAGAGGGTAGACCCGGGAAACTATAGGCCTGTTAGTTTGACTTCAGTGCCAGGGAAGCTCATGGAGCAGATTATTTTGAGTGTCATCATGCGGCACTTGCAGGGCAAGCAGGCGATCAGGCCCAGTCAGCATGGGTTTATGAAAGGTTGATCCTGCTTGACGAACCTGATCTCCTTCTATGACGCACTTAGTGGATGAGGGAAAGGCTGTGGATGTGGTCTACCTTGACTCCAATAAGGCTTTTGACACCGTTCCCCACAACATTCTCCTCAAGAAACTGGCTGCTCATGGCTTGGACTGGCATACGCTTCATTGGGTTAGAAACTGGCTGGGTAGCTGGGCCCAAAGAGTCGTGGTGAATGGAGTTAAATCCAGTTGGAAGCCAGTCACTAGTGGAGTCCCCCAGGTCTCAGTACTGGGGCCAGTTCTCTTTAATATCTTTATCAATGATCTGGATGAGGGGATCAAGTGCACCCTCAGTAAGTTTGCAGACGACACCAAGTTAGGTGCATGTGTAGATCTGCTCTAGGGTAGGAAGGCTCTGCAGGAGGATCTGGATAGGCTGGACCAATGGGCCGAGGCCAACTGTATGAAGTTCAACAAGGCCAAGTGCCAGGTCCTGCACCTGGGGCACAACAACCAACCCCAAGCAGAACTACAGGCTGGGAGATGAGTGGTTAGAAAGCTGCCTGGTAGAGAAGGACCTGGGAGTATTGGTTGATAGCTGAATTTGAGCCAGCAGTGTGCTCAGGTGGCCAAGAAGGCCAACAGCATCCTGGCTTGCTTAAGAAACAGTGAGGCCAGCAGGGCCAGGGAAGTGATTGTCCCCCTGTACTCGGCTCTGGTAAGGCCACACCTCAAGTACTGTGTTCAGTTTTGGGCCCCTCGCTACAAGAAGGACATGGAGGTGCTCAAGCGAGTCCAGAGAAGGGCAACAAAGCTGCTGAGGGGTCTGGAGAACAAGTCTTACGAGGAGCGGCTGAGGGAGCTGGCATTGTTCAGCCTGGAGAAGAGGAGGCTCAGGGGGGACCTTATTGCTCTCTATAGGTACCTTAAAGGAGGCTGTAGCAAGGTGGGGGTTGGTCTGTTCTCCCACATGCCTGGTGACAGGACGAGGAGGAATGGGCTAAAGTTGTGCCAGGGGAGGTTTAGGTTGGATATTAGGAAGAACTTCTTTACTGAAAGGGTTGTTAGGCATTGGAATGGGCTGCCCAGGGAAGTGGTTGAGTCACCATCCCTGGAGGTCTTTAAAAGACGTTTAGATTTAGAGCTGAGTGATATGGTTTAGTGAAGGACTTGTTAGTGTTAGGTCAGAGGTTGGACTAGGTGATCTTGGAGGTCTCTTCCAACCTAGACGATTCTGTGATTCTGTGAATGCCAGTAATTGAAACTAACAGTAAAATTCCACAACAACACAATTCTCAGAATTGCTTCTGCACATTAGTGTTGGACTGATGTAGAATGCTGGTTGGATCAGAGGTGGACTAGGATTCTAGGTGGGCCTTTTTTTTATTTTTTATTTATTTATTTTTTTTTTGATTTAGCTGCTCACAACCCTCAGTAGTGCAGCCTAATTTATTTTACCCTTACTTCATATCTTCCTCCCTCTCTTTGCCTTGTATTGCCAATTTGCTCTATTTTGTCTATTTTCATCCTGTCTTGAATAGCTTCTTTTTTTTTCTTTTTTTTTTTTTTTTTTTTTTAAGAAGAATTGATGGGGAATTTTTTTTTCTTTTTTTTTTTTTTTTTTCTGGCTGTATGTAAACCTATCCCCTCCCCCCCCCCCCAGTTTCAAAGGTACAGGATCAGACAAATGTATGGCAGACAAACTTTTGTTACAGATGCTTCCAAGATGATATTCTTCGTTCTACATTTTACTTAACTGCCATGTGTAGTGGACCTTTTCTGAAAGTAGTCAATTTATGGCACAGAGCTAAATTATTTTTGGAAATGAAACTGTCAGGTTCTGTTTGCTTAATTAATGCACTGTTGATTTCTCTGTGTTCTTGAATAACTTCTCACTTGTGGGGAGAGGTGAAATGAAATTCCTGGGGCAAGACAAAGCTCCTTTGTGCAAGATCCTTGCTGACCTCTAAAACTGCTGCCAGAACTCCTGGCTGCAGAAGACAGGCCTGCCTCATGCAGGCACCCGTTGCCAGCATTGGTTTTCCCGGGCATAGTCTCTTGATTCACCAACTGTTTGGGGGCCAGATGATCTCCATAGCCATATGAGCTTTCTGGGGATTTGCATCATTTAGTACTCAGTGATTAGTTATGATGACTTTGTCCAGTGTTTCACGTGGTGAGGTGGTGTGAATTCCAAAGAGAGAAGAGTCCTGAAACTTTCACCATAATCTACATTTTGTTTTCTGAAGACGAGAATCACTGTGGCCTATCTGCCTTCCTTTGTTGGCTTTTCAGTAAGCAAATACTGCTTGCTTTGCTGGAAATCTGCAGACGCAACAATCACAGTGAAAAGCTGATAATATAAAACAATTGAGCTTGCCAGCTTGGGTTTAGAGTTGAGAAAATGGTTGAGCTGTGGCAGAGATATAGTGCTAAAAACACTTTGTGAATACTTAACTGGAGAACAGGTTTAGGTTTTTTAATGCATCTTGTGAGGCAAAGCAATGTAAGCTCACATCTGCTCTGTCTCTTCCAAGTTCTCTTTATCATGACAGAAAGACATATTTGTATTTTTCTTTGCAATATTGAAAGAAGTAGCCTGGACCTACAAAAGGCAAATGCATGTGAACTAGGGAAAACCAGGCATAGAACTTAAAGACCAAATGAGTATATATAATTTGTGTCAGTAGTGTTGCCAATTACATGAATCAGATTTGGGCAGCTGAATGCCTCTCTATAGGTATAGCGTTAAAACGCTTGGATTTCTGAACAGTTAACAACTCATTTAACAGTATTAACAGTTTGAGGTCCTGCTTTAGCCTGTTAACTTTGAAAATGACCCTTCAAGCTAGATAGGATTGATTTCAACAGTATTATTACATTAATGTAGTCGATGTCACATTCTAGAAGTTACTACAGTAATACATCTATGGACTGTGAGGTATGTTTCAGTGGAAGACCAGAAACCTAATGTTAGCAGGCCTAAGTATACAAACCTGTAACCTTTCAATATATTAGTAATGACTATAAAGAAAGTTCATGAGCAGAAGAAAATAAGGATCTTAATTTTTTATGTAGCACTAATTGGCACAGTATAAAAACAGAAACTCCTTCTTAAAAAGAAATCCAGGCAGTGATATTTCTCTTTCTCTTTCTTAAGTAATTTATTTAACTGAAGAATGAAGTCTGTTCCTAGGCCTGATAAGTAACCACTCTAACTTACAACAGTAATATAATTAGTTAAGTTTACAAAACATTTTACCTACTGAAATAATATATTCTAAGTTAGATATCCTTTCTCAGCATTGTTGCCTGGCAATTTTTCTTCTCATGTTGTGTGAGAATTATTGTTATTTAGCCAATGAAGAATATTACACATTCATATTTTTCCCACCCTTGATAGCTTTGAGATGTAGCAAGAGAAGACAACCAAGGAGTTACAGACCTAGGACTGGTAACTTACTGAGCGTGGGAATATTAAGCTACAGTGATGCCCATGGTGCCAGCTTTCCAGTTTAGGATATTTTTCCCCCTAAGTTATTTATAAATGGAAATATTTTCACATGGTTTATGCCAAGTCATTCATAATCAGAAAATAAATTATTTCACCACTTAGTAAATCCTATAATGTTAAGGCCGTGCAGCTTAGTTTAATTAGGTTTTACACTAACTTCCTTTTATTTGTGTGGTAAAAGCTTGGCTTGAGATATCTTTGGCTGAATTACTTCTAGACACTATTGTTTGTAAGAACTATTTAATGCAAAGAATAATAACAGCAACAACAAAAAAAAGTAGCTCTTGAAACTTTCTTATAATATCCTTTTCTACAAGGAGAGGGGAAAGGGTGATGACGCACCTCTGTACAAACAAGTACAGTCAAGGTTGAAAGAAAAGTGCTTAGACAAAAGCTTCCAGTAGATTTCATTCCAAGAGAAACTTCACACCTTCTGGTTTATGAAAAACAAACAGGATTAATTTACTGCAAATCACAAAATGATGGTAATTTCAACAGGAATGCAAATATTTCAAAACTTTTCACACATATCTTCAAATTTACAGGCTGGAGAGAGGAAGCGTGCCTTCTGATATGTGTGAAATTTGGATGGGGGAAGAGGACTGTCTGCAGGAGTGATGGTCTGCTCCTACAGAAGTGTCTGCAGGCTGCCAGTGCATTGGTTTATTTTAGTCCAGAAGCTTCTCCTCGTTTGTATTATACCTGAACAGAACAAGATCCTCATTCAGGGAGTAGTCTCTAGTTACAAACTAATAACAAGCAAATGACTGGATAATTCCCTAATTTTCTTGTTTGTCATTGCATAGGGTTGTGGAGAGTTAAAAGGTAATTTAACATTATGATGAAGAAGGTACTTGTGTGTTTTCTGGTGCTGAATGCCCTCAGCCAGTTGCCTCTTCACCCTGTGCTCTACTTTTTGATTTTCAAAGGTGTCAGGAACTTGGATGCGTGCTTTTTCTCTTCACAGGGACAGTGCATTATGGGGTAGGTTGACACCTGACAGGCCTGATCTGATACAAAAACTGGATATTCCCCCACATAAATTGTAATATGCAACCTAATTGAAGCTTATGCAAATGGACAAGATGGGGCACTGCACAAAATGAATTTGTGGCTACCCTTTTTTTTGAAGTCTATCCACAGAAGATTAGAGCTTCTTTCTCTTCAGTGCTTAAAATATTTATGTATGAATTTAGACATGTCCATTTCCTGTGTAGCCTGGATGGTTTCAAACTCTTGTACTCCATAAAACTTATATCCTACTGACCATTGGTGTTTTGGTTACTCTGGGTTAGCTGGGATAAGGGAGGGAAGGCAGAAAGAGAAATATTATCCTTGCACACTTTAGTGACCTTGCAGCAGTATCATAAATAAAGGTGAAAAGGTTTATAGCTTTACTGTTAGTGAAATTTTCTGGGAAGCTCCTTGTTAAGTGTACAGGTATTTTTAAGCCACTAGATATTAATTATACAACAAAAGTTTGTATGTTCTTCTCTAAAAGCAGATATGGCAACTAAGCACTGAGGTTTTTGTATTTTAGAAATGAAAGGCATAGCTCCTCAAACATACTTAGAGGCTAATCTCTGAGTATTATTAATAGTACTTCATCCTTTTGTATTGTGTCCTAGCCTGTCTGATTTTTATTTATTTATTTATTTTATCTAGCCCAAAGTGCTTAAGATACTGGTAGGAAATCTGCTTCATTCATTATCTTTTATCTACACTTGCCAAACACAGTAACAAATGATAATTCTGAGAAGACACATTCTATTTTCATTAAGTTCAATGCTTGACGAATTTAGTCCAACAGTACCAACTCTTTTGACAGACCCAGAAACTAAAATTATCATTAGAAGCAGGTCTGAATTTAACAAGTTGAAATTTAGAATCATAGAATCATAGAAAATTAGGTTGGAAAAGACCTTCAAGGTCTTTAAGTCCAACCATCCACCTGACTTACCAACTTCCAGCTCTAAACTACATCCCTTAGTGCCATGTCCACATGTCTCTTAAACACCTCTGGGGATGGGGTCTTCACCACCTTCCTGGGCAGCCCCTTCCAATGCTTGATCACCCTCTCCATGATGAAATTCTTTTTAATGACCAATCCAAACCTCCCCGATATAACTTGAGATTGTTTCCTTAGCATGGTCAAGAAAACAATATATAGAAAAAGGATAAATAAAACAAACAAAATGAGGAAGATCTGGGAAGGCAACCATCTATAAGGAAATGTCATGAGGCCCACAAACTATATGCAAGTCACAAAAAAAGAATATTGTGGAAGGGTCATCCTTTAGTTCACCCTATCAGGAGTATCCTATGCAGAATATCCAGAAAAACGATATTATATGTGTGATTATCAAAAAACTAGGTAACTGTCATAGGACTTGACCTATTGAGGTCCCTTCCAACCTTATATGCCAGTTATATTAGGGTATCTTACCAACCACACATTTTGGGGATAGAAATATGGAAGCAAAGTTAAGTTTTGGGATTTGAACCCAGTATTCTAGTTTTAGTTCCAAGCGAGACCCTTTAAGACCCTACACCATGGTAAACTTATTTTCTAAATCTTGTAGAAGAAATAGGTTATTGAGATATTAGCCACACAGGTAATAAGAAAACCAGATGCTAGTCAGATTAAATACTTCTGGAAAAGTAATTGCAGGACAGATGAAGGAGGCTTTTGAAGGCAGTGTTTGGCTAGGAAGCAATATGTTCCAGATATCTCAGCAAGTCAATCACGCTTTATACATCAGAAGTTCTAAAGGATCCTGCCAATCTGAGAGCAGAAAATTCTTTCCATGAGCAAGAGAGAAAGGTATATCTGACATGTCGCTGTAGTTAGTAGAGTCTATCTATCATCTCAGAGCACAAACATGACCAAGGTTGATATGTGCTTCAGAGGAAACCGGGGAAAAAAAATAAAAAAATAAAAAAAAAATCCCAGAGATCAATCTGTCCATCAGAGACAAATCCTTCCTGACCTCTGCAGGTTATTAAATGAACCCCCTAAGTATGAAATGGTCTAAAAATGGTCTAAAATTTTGGGTAGACCTGTGTGGTGCCAGGAGTTGGACTCGATGATCATTATGGGTCCCTTCCAACTCGGGATATTTTTTGATTCTATGAAATGTGGTTAGATTCATTATCCTAATATAGAACTACAACTGATGATTAACAAGTGATGTTACTCTATTTATTTATTATTTAGTACAAACTACATAAGAAATTATATTTGAGTGGTTAGAACTACTTAATCTGAATGTGATTTCCAGTGTTAGTTCAGATATAAACAGCATCTTCAAAGCTAATCCAGTTACAATTATGATCTGGATCTGGACATTGTTTCTATTACTCTATTTTTTAAAACAAAAATGGCTTTTTTTTTTTTTTGTCAGGATAGAAAGTGAAAATAAGAATTTTCAGAGTTTATATTCTGTGCATTGTATCACACAGTTTATCTAAGCACTATAGAGTATATTTATCTAAAAAAAAAATTGCATAAATGAGTCAGGTCTTAAGTCAACATTATTTTCTGATTTTTTTTACAAATCCAATTTGTCCTATAAAGCATTAGAAAATGGGATCATTGAGAATGGCAAAAGGGAAGGTACAATATTTTGTGATATATGACACTAAAAAGGCCGCTGTTTGATTCATAACAACATTTCACAATTTTATTTATTTATTTATTTATTTATTTAAATATATCAATGGTAAGCACAGTCTTTTTGAGATCTTTCATGCCTTTTGAGATCTATCAGTCCTTTTACTATCTGTTATGTATAGCTTTTAAACTAGAGGTGTTATTCAAACTTGTTGAAAGTTATTGTGTAGCTGGCAATAAGATAGGTTCATTTTGAAGTTACTTTGTTTGCAAGGCCATTAAAATCCTTTTTTAACTTGACTTGAGGTCCCTGGAGTTCCTCAAGAGATAAGTTACTAGATGAAAATGGGCTGTCCTTTTATTAATACAGTAAGTGTTTAGCCCTAGACTGTCAAAGGTTTTCAATGCATCCAATGGGTATTTAGGCAATTAATCTGCTTAATTACTACCTGTTCAGCCTTCTGGAAATATCTACTCACTGCACATACCAAATGGTCAACCCTATCATTAGTCCAGCCACATACTCACTTACCATTACATCTGTCTGTAAGCATAGATACTCCTATACATGACGTTTATCTTTAAATGGATAAATGGATGATCTTCTTCACAGATTTATTTATTTTTAAATGTTGGAGACATGGTGTAAAATGAGAAAGTGTAAACTGAGAATTATAGTATTAATATAATATTAGTAACTAAATGCATGCTGTAAATTATATCACAGTTATATAGCAAGATAATACAATGTAAACAAGAAATTGATTTCACATGGAATTTTTTTTTCTTTTTCTTTTTAGTTATTCTTTAAACTGATCTCCAAAGAAATAAATAAGTTTTCTTCTCTTCATTAATGCTTCTGATATTCCCAAAATGCTTAGGAAAAATTTGGAAGACTTTAGCTTTCCTCTGAACTCTGAACTTCAGGCACTGATCATTGCCAGAGACAGCAGACCGGGTTGACTAAGAATCAAACCTGTTACATGCTGCTAATCATTAACTCTAAGAGATTCTAATTATTATTATTATTATTATTAAATGGGAAGAGTACTTTAACCAAAAACTAGCCTGATTCTGTATTCATGTATCTCGCAATCCCGCTATTATCATCCTGTTCTTACAGGAGGTGATCGTCTCTGGGGCAGTGCATTCTGCGGAGGAGCGGGGGATCGTGGCGTGCAGGGATTATCCCTTCATTGAGGCCCCTTTGAGGCAGACGACAGAGATAGGTCCACGAGGACCTGGCAGCCCTCTTGAGGGTGGCTGACGAGGCTTGGGTGGAGTCAGGAGCACCCCTCCTCTGTCATACAATGGCAGCCCCTGGGGAGTGCGAGTGACCAGGAGAACAGCGAACAGAGCGGGCAAACAGGGTGTGGAGCAAACAGAGCATGGGGGGCATGAGTCAGGAGTGGCATCGCAGTTTGCACAGCAATGTGCACAGGCAGGGTGAGCAGGAAGGGTGGGAAGCAGAAGGACTTCTCTAAAAAGGTGACATGGCCCATAGCCCAGCTGAAGTGCCTCTACACCAACGCATGCAGCATGGTAATCAAACAGGAGGAGTTGGAAACAATGGTGTAATTAGAAAACTATGATCTAATTGCTATCATGGAAATGTGGTGGGTTGAATCACATTGGAAGTGAGGACTACAAGCTCTACAGGAGACAGGCACGGAAAGAAGGGTGAGGTTGTTGCCCTCTACATTAAGAAATTGATGGATTGGGAAGAGTTATCTCTAAGAAACAGCCAAAGGCAGTTTGAGAGCCTGTAGGCAAAAGTTAGGGACTGGATTGACTACCGACATCTTGTGGTTGGGGTCTACTACAGGCCGCCTGATCAAGAGGAGCCTGCTGATGAGGCCCTCTTGCTCCAGCTACAGTAAACGTCATGCTCACAGTCTCTCATCCTCCTGGGGGATTTCAGGCACCTGGGTGTTTGCTGGGAAAGCCACATGGCAGGCAGCAAGCAATCCAGGAGACTCCTGGAGTCCATTGAGGACATTTTCCTCATCCAAGTATTAGACAAACTAACCAGAGGAGAAGAGTTACTGGGCCTGGTGCTTACCAAGAGAACTCATTAGAGAAGTTAAGATTAAAGGAAGCCTAGGTTGCAGTGACCACGCCCTGGTTGAGTTTGTGATCTTGAGGGATATGGGCCTGACTAAGAGTAAAGTCAAGACCCTGGTCTTCAGAAAAGCCAAATTCCAACTGTTCAAAGAATTAGTGGATGAGATCCCACAGGACATGGTCCTTAGGGACAGATGATCTAATCAGAGCTGGCAACTCTTTAAGGATATTCTCCTTGGAGCTCAAGTGCTCTCTATTCCCATATGCAATAAATCAAGCATGGAAGGTAGGAAGATAGGCATGGTTAAATAAGAATCTGCTGATCAAATTTAGGCAAGACAGAAATGCATAGATGGTGGGAACAGGATCATGTGCTCTGGGAAGAGTACAGAAATGCTGTCTGGATGTGCATGGATGGGATCAGGAAAGCCAAGGCACCGACAGAACTAAACTTGGCAAGGGATGCAAAGAGTAACAAGAATGTGTTCTACAGGTACATTGGCCGCAAAAGAAAGACTAAGAAGAGCTTGACATCTCTAACAAGTGAAGATGGAGAACTGGTAACAACAGATGTGGAGAAGGCAGAGGTACTTAACAACTTCTTTGCTTTGGTCTTTACAGATGGTCAGGCTTCCCACATCTCTCAAGTTCCTGAACCCCTAGGTGGGGGCTGGGGGAGCAGAGTCCCTCCCACTGTAAGAGAAGAGCAAGTTCGGGACCTCCTGATGCAACTTAACAACTACAAGTCTATGGGCCCTGATGACATGCATTCCAGGATCCTGAGCATATTGGCTAATGTAGTCGTCAAGCCACTCTCCATCATATAGGAAAAATCATGTCAGTCAGGCGAAGTCCCTGGTAACTAGGAAAAGGGAAACATCACTCCCATTTTGCAAAAGGGTAGAAAGGAAGACCCAGGGAACAACAGACCGGTGAGCCTCGCTTCTGTGCCTGGAGGCAATGTTAAGGCACATGCACAACAAGGTAATCTGGGACAACTAGCATGGCTTCATCAGGGGTAAATTGTACCTGACCAGCCTGGTGGCTTTCTATGGTGGAATAACTGCATCAGTTGACGAGGGAAGACTGACTGATGTCATCTACTTGTACCTCTGTAAGGCCTTTGACACAATCCCAAATGACATCCTAATCCCTAAATTGGAAAGATTTGGATTTGAAGGGAGAAACATCTGGTGGATAAGGAATTGGCTCGATGACCACACCCAGAGAGTAGTGGTCAAGGGTTCTATGTCCAGGTGGAGGCTGGTGATGCGCGGTGTCCCTCAGGGGTCCGTCTTGGAACCGGTGCTTTTCACTGTCTTTATCAATGACATAGACGATGAGATTGAGTGCACCCTTGGCAAGTTTTCAGATGACACGAAGCTGAGTCGTGCAGTTGATTCAACAGGAGGAAGGGAAGCCATACAAAGGGACCTGGGCAGGCTTAAGAAGTGGGCCCATGTGAACAACATGAGGTTCAACAAGTCAAAGTGCAAGGTGCTGTACCTGGGTCAGGGCAGTCCCAGACATGAGTACAGACTGTGAGAACTCATTGAGAGCAGCTCTGCAGAGAAGGACTTGGGGGTTCTTGTGGACAAAAGGCTCAACATGAGTCAGCAGTGCATGCCTGCACCCCAGAAGGCTAACTGCATCTTGGGCTTCATCAAAAGAGGTGTGACCAGCAGGTCGAGGGGGGTGATTGTCCCCTTCTACTCTGCCATTTTGAGGCCTCACCTGGAGTACTGCATCCAGGTTTGGCACCCCCAGTACAAGAAAGATGTGGAGCTGTTAGAGTGATTCCAGAGGAGGGCTATGAAGATGTTCAGAGTGCAGCACCTCTCCTGTGAAGAAAGGCTGAGAGAGCTGGGGGTGTTCAGCTTGAAGAAGAGAAGGCTTTGGGGAGAGCTCATTGCGACCTTTCAATATTTAAATAGGCGTTACAAAAAAGATGGAGAAGGACTTTTTGCTTGGGTAGATAACGACAGGACAATGGGGAATGGTCTTAAACTAAAAGAGAAGAGATTTAGATTAGAGGTTAGGAGGAAATTCTTCACTCAGGGTGGTGAGGCACTGGAACAGGTTTCCCAGAGAGGTTTGGATGCCCCATCCCTGGAGGTGTTCAAGGTCAAATTGGGGCCTTGGCCACCTGAATGGGTGGCATCCCTGCCCATGGCAGGAGGGTTAGAACTGGATGATCTTTAAGGTCCCTTCCAACCCGAGCCATTCTGTGATTCTATGATTCTATTAATTCCAACGTATGCATTTGGCCCAAAACACGTTAAAAAGCAAGGGGGTAATTTCTCAGTATTTCTTGCAATGGGTCACATTAATTTGTTGATTAAATCTTAATGTAAATAAACTTTTTTTTTTTTCTTGTTAAATTTTAATTGTTAAGTCCAGGATTTTTATTTAAAATATTTGAACGGTTTAGTGTGATCTTAGAAAAATTTCCAAGGTAGTTCCTTGGTTTTGAACAAGGTCCCTTGCTGCTGAATTGCCCTGCATGCCCATTATCCTCATTGATACAATTGTTCAGTTCCTGTTGGATCACTTCCCAGATTATTAGATGGCATATTTCCAAACCAAACCTGTTCAAGCTCATCTTTATAGGATCTGGAGGTTTCACTTTGGTCAGGATCATTTACCTGTATAATGTGAAGCAGGAATGTTTAAGCAGCAGAATTTATTAAATTAAAAAAAAAAAATGTTTCGACTTAATACTTTTCACAGAATCAACCTCTATAATATATATCTACATATATATATATATGCTTTTTGCACAGAAAATCACCAATGTAACAAACATTGTTATACTTCTTTTTGCATTGAGGCTAGTGAAAGAAAAAAACATTGACTGAATAGGTGTGAGGAGAAAAATCATAGCAACTAAGTAGGAAAAAATTATGTGGCCTTTAAAAACCTGAATCAGTGAGATCATATTTTCTGAATATGGTTTACTGGTTCACTGATTTAAGTGAAAGTCAGAGATGGCTGGCCAATGACCTTGTCAATTTGGGCATTTCTCCCAAATCAGGATCAGAACTAGTTTGTCACAGCAAAATGAGGCCATTTTATTAGTGATAACAATGTTTGAGCTGCAATTATAAGATGAACATATCATATTTTTTCCACAATTATGTTCTGGACTTTAGAATCACTTAGTCAAGGTACTTAAAATGCTTATGGGAGATCAAACAAGCAGTCCGGCCCCAAACGTACGTGGTAAATTGTGTAATGTGTCACATCATAAACTGATCTCTTCATAATGGGGAACACTGGTGTTTCTCAAAGATCACTCAGAAATACCCATAATATTTTGTTTAAATTAAAAAAATAAAATAAAATAATCCAACATGCTTAGGCCCTCCTCTTGGATAATGTGTTTTCATGAGAAGAAACCTTACTGAAAAACAGCTTTTTACAAGATGTGTGCAATATAGATCTCAAAGTGCATTTATTATGATGTTTGAAGCTTTGTTTGTTTGTTGTTGTTGTTGTACGGGCAGATCCTGCAGATATTTGTTGAATGTAGCAAAAAATACATTGAGATGAACAACAAAGCAGTTGAGCTGGTGATATCAGCACTCTTTATGAAAGGCAATATATATATGCCTATATATTAGCTATATGCCTATAGCTAATCTTAATGTTTTTTACATGGCTTGCTTGTCCTTTGGGTTCAGCTTGTGTCTCCTCCTTCCTATCTAAAGAAATTGTATCACCTTCATTTTGGTTTTTTGAATTAAGGCTGGAGAAGTTCTTTAAATGCAGACTTTTCCTAAGGTTTCCTGGTAGACTAGCAGTTTAATTTATAGTATTGATTAACTTGTTGGAGGCAAATGTATATTGCAAGCCACAAGCTTGTAGAGCAGATTTTATGACTGGTGCAATCAGTCAATATATTTCTTTATTCCAACAATTCCAGAAAGAGTCAGAGACATCCTTCTTATGTATTTCACAGTTTGTTGTTGTTGTTGTGGTTGTTGTTTTTAATGTGTCCACTGTAATGCAATAGCAGGTACTAAGTATTTTATGACTTAAAAATTTTAATTTCTCCACAATGTATGAAATTTTTCTGTATCTTAAAAAAATAAATTATAAAATTTGTTATCAGACACACAGTAGTTCTGTGCCTGACAAAGACACATATATATTTATTACCAGAGAGTATTTGATTTCACATTAACTCCAGGCAAAAGCATCAGAACCCCTGGGATTTCAGTAATACATTACAATCTTAACATTCATCATTCACTGTGGAAATTTCTGGTGTCACTGCTGTGAATCCTAGGACCTTTTCTGAGGATTTCTATCGTTGCTGTTGTGGATTGGCATTCAGTGATGCAGGCCAGTAAGACATTTTTTGAATATTTTCTTCAATATATTATGTTAACACCTTCCCAGCTCTCTACTTTCCTCTGTCCCAAAGATATGAAGTGCCATTTCTGAACTCTGTGATTGCAGCACTACAATTCATTCACCTTTAAGGCTCAGATCATCCATAACCATTAGCTCTTTCTGGAATGACAAGAACTGTCACTTTTGGCAAACACAGAGATTCTTCTTTTCACCAGCCAGCGATGATGTTTTTCAGCACAAAAGGTTGGATGAAGGAAGTGGTGATTCAGTAGGTGTCACTCTTTCCCTTGAGTCAAAATTCAGCATGCTTTGGAAAGTAGGTTTCTGAAGACATCTTCCCTGGATAAATAAGACAGACATATCTTTACCAGTGTAAGAAGAAATGGTATATTTAATGAAGCAGATGACCACAGTAGACTTTCCCCCTTGGCTACATTTCATCTTTGGCAAGGTGTTTGACCAATACATCTTTCATTACAATTGAGTACAATGCTCTTATTCTTTTCTTTTGCTAATTTGCACCAAGGTGAACTACATATAAATCTGCAGCACATATGAGAATATGAAATAATGACTGTATATTCCTGGCACTGCAATTGTGTGCTCCATGGAAACAAAGTGGCAAACTATTTTCAAATATTTTGAGCTCTTCAAATGAAAGTATATGCATGTCAATGTGAAGTAATTCAGTTCTTAATCACAGTTTTTTAAGCTGAAGTTTCCGTTCATCTCTACCAGTATCACTAGGGATCTATTCAATTTCAATGAATATATTTTTATCTTGTTAATTTGTTGAACCTAGTTGTTATGCAGTCTTCAATTTTATTCCCCTATTCCTGATGCAGAAGTGATTAGTGTAAGTGCTCATTAGATTTAAGTACTTTGTAAGATAAATAATGTAAACATTAATCAAATTTTGCTCATGTGTGTCACATGTATATGAAAATGAAATTATTTTAGATATTTCAGATACTCTGTTAAGCTTTGAAAGGCTAAAAAGGAAAAGAATCACTGGAAACTTAAACTGTTTTTAATGTGACTGTGAGAAGTTCCAACCTGTTCAGCCAAATCCTTTGGACTTGGATTTGCAAGGAGGTACCAAAGTAGAGAATGACTTTTTTCCGTTTTTGCTATAAACTTCGTCAAACTTTTCAATGCTATCAGGATTTTGGTATCTTCAGATACAATCCTAAACCTTATTTTCTCTTGTACATGGTATTATCTAGTAAGAAAAGCTAAACATCAATATTGTCAAAGACTGTTTTGTCAGATGGTGTATAAAGTTGTTAAGGATTCATTTTAAATTAGTTGTCTGCTTCTGTAATCTTTTCAAATAAAAGAGTCTTCCTGACTGCTTACTGCTGAAAGTGGCTTAGCACATTATTTTCTAATTGTGCAACTATTTTCAAGTTCATGGAATTTTGAAGGAATTTATGTGAGTAAAATATAAAGTTGAGCTAATAAAAATTATCAAGCCTTACTAACCCTTTTGCTCTGTGACTATTAATAATTTTGCCAGTTAAGAGGTAGCTCATATTCCTTTCCATCCTCCCAGTGTGAACTGGGGGCAATAGATTATTGTACCAGGGAACAATCTGCCCTTCTATAGAGTACCTCAGTTGATGGACACAATAACTTTGGAAAAGAGTTACACTAATGATATTTTTATGTAGATTTACTTGTACCTTTGAGCAATTTTTGCTGTCCTTTTAACTTCAAAGAATTACATCACTTACATTCACAGAAAGAAGTTGATGACATTGCCAACAAAATGGGATGGAAAAGAAGGTCCTGCCCCTACCGGATAATGATATGTATTTCAGAACTCAAAAGAGAATAAAAGAATATCTTGCAATATTTTCTTGATACACTTGGATCAAAATAAAAATCTCTTTCTGTGTTCGTAATTCGAAAAACTGGGGAGAGTTTCTTGGAGGAATCCCAGACTCTGAAATTACATGTCTTTTAACATTAGATTTTCTATCTTCCTTATCTAAGCTAATATCAACTCCATTTCACATTGGTATCATTAAGAAATGGAGAATGGAGAACACATTAAGGGAGGGTGAAATCAACTTATACAACAGATTTTCCCCCTCTTTTTTTTTTTTTTTTTTTCCTCACAGCATGTATGTGACAATTATGGGGAAAAGAGCTAAGTAAAGGTTATACATAAAGAATTTCAAAAGAATCAGGAAACCATTTTTCAGTACTTACATATGTTAAACATTCTTACTGAGGGCATTTTTTCTTCACTTTGTTCTCCTAAGCCATCATTATTCTTTTGGTGTTTAAGTATGCACTTCTTTGTCCTCAGCTGTTCAAATTCCTTTCAGGTTGGCAGTCATCATTCTAAGGATAAAATGATATAGTGTACAGTAGTAGCACACAGTCCTTCAGAAGGTCCTTGAACAGCACAAATTAGAGATGCCTTATATATTTATTTTTTAAAATGTTCAATTTGCTGTGCAGTTGTGATCCCACTGAAACATCCTTTATTTCTCAACAAGCTGAGCTGGCAATCTGTGTTTCTCTGTTCTACACAGTGGCTGGAATATTTCTTTTTTTTTTTTTTTTTTTTTAACCTCTCCTATGTTGTCAACCAGTACTAATTGAAATGTTTATAAAATGCTGATATTGAAATATTATATCTTAACAGCTCAATAGTTCTTTAATGAGCCCTCTGTTTTATTAACAAAATGATTTATAGAAATATTTGATCTTACTGATTTACCATTAGCATTAATGAGTCTAGTTATTAAACACTTTATTTCAGAATGCTACAAAAATACAGACCCTGTAAAACATGCAATGTCTCATACTAAGTTATGTTGTATTTAGAGGGAATCAATGATGTTTAAATCTCATGGTTTTTCCTCAGTGAAGCAGAGTAATTCATTAGCATAGAATTAGATGACTCTTTTATATAATTTCCCTGCCTTTATTATTAGATTTTATCCATATAATTTAGCACAGGGCCAATCACAAAAGTAATTGCACAGACTGAAAATAGAGGTGCATACCCAGTTCATAGAATAAAAGTATTTCCATTTTCCTTGACTATTAAGCAAAGAGTGCTTGACTATTGGCTCTATTAGTAAGAATCTGTTTCTTGTTCACTGTCATTATAATTTCTTGAGATAAATAATTTTCTTACGCCTTGTAGGCTGCTATGAAATATTTTAAAAAATCATCATTTCATTTTATATGCAGCTTTTCACTGTTGTGCAAATGAAATTCTATAATTTAGCTATTAGTTAGATAACTTTCATGCAGCCTCTTCCATTAGAAAGCTCATAAAGTGGTGACTTTACATAGGGAGTATCTTTCTACCGTTATGAGTTCAATGAACAAGTTACAGAATTGACTTTCAGAGTCTTGAAAAGCACCATAGCCAAATTATTTCCCTCATAGACCCCTTTCAGCTTCAGCCTAAGATAAACATTAAGGAAAGACAAATAAGAGAAAATTTATTTTCTTAGTTCCATTACTGCATTTGACCCAATTGTTATGTTTTTCTGTGGTTTTAGCTGTGAGAAAAAAGGCATTTGTCTTTTTCAGTTGAAAGACCGGCACTGCTTTTCTTTGTGTTTTCTTTTTTTTTTTTTTTTTTTTATTTTTTAACTTCATTTTTTTGGCAGATAACGTTTTGCCACTTCAAATTGTACATTTATACACTTTCATCTGTGTTTCCCTTACTCAGAAAATTTGTTCCATGGAAAATTTTGTCATAATCAAGGCAATCAATTTTCAGTGACAATCATTATTTCTATTTTTTTCATATAAAATAAAGTATTTTTACAAAAACACTAGATTCTCTGTCTTCATGTGTATTTTCTGGAGGCTTAACTATGATTTCCCTAAATGTCTGTGAACAGAACTTCTGAGAGATGTCACAGATAAGCGTGAACATGGTATATCTTATTTATGTTGTATATTACTAGAGCACTCATTGGTTTTCTAGGTGATTTCTGTGGTTTTAAGTTCATTCTGTAGAGTCTTAATTTGCCCATTTTGTCTGGTTTTAGAGAATATCTTCTCCTGGTGAGAAAGAAGTGGTGCTGTTACAGTGGTATTTAGGTATTCATGTAGGAATTCATGTAGGAACTTATGCAGGTAGGGGCTTACATCCCTTGGAGAAAAGTGTCATTAAATAGAGAATCACGTATACATTGATGTAAAAATCAGTTATTTTTAATGGTATGTGAGACCACCATATTTATTGAGAAAAAAAAAAAAAAAGGACTAATTAAAAGGTCTGCTGGAGCTGTGTTTTTTCTCTGATTAGGCAGATGTGGCAATTTCATATAAGCTACACTTTCTGATGCTGACAAACAGAGACAGTGAGGGCCATGAAAAATCCCTTTCTGCAGGGCAAATAAGTGTTGTATCTGAGCTGAGTCTTCAGGCAGAGAATTCGTGCCTTACATTGATCTGAGGTGCATTCAGACACTCCATCTATATTTTGTGTTTATTCAATGTTGTTGTGTTCTAAATTGCTGCTTCTATTTTCCTTGTACTTCAAGTCATTTCCAGCTGGTCTGATGAAGATGGGATGCTGTCTGAGCTTCCATTAATATTGTTGTTATTTCCATTCTGTATTCATTATCATTATTTCATATTTGCTGCTTGTACATCTGTGATTATAGTATTGTGCTTTTAGAACAAAAGAAAAATGTTAACTCTATTTGTTGGGATTACTGTATTTAAATATAACACAAGACAAAAAGGTATGTTGAAGTGTAGACAGATGCAATGAAAGTGAACAAAACTCCACAAAATAAATGTATTCCAGGCAATATTAGTCTATTAAATCAGGCTGTAGTTACTGTCTTTTTTCCCCAGTTGCTTCTTTGATGTTTCCTGTGAGGAGAAACAGCCACTACCCACTCCAATAAAAGACAGCACTGAAGGGAAGGGTGGTAAGTTTAATTCATTTCAATCCATTCTGCTCATATAAGTGTGTGAGTGGATGCGTGTGGATGTTGATGATGAGGCACTTTCATTTTTAAGAGTGTGCTTTGTACCATTCATCTGTGTATTTAAATAAAGCTGCTGGGAATATATGATACTTCAGCCTTAAGCTGTCAAAAATGAGATTCCAAAGTATTCAGCAGCACAAAATAGCATAAAAAGAGCTCTGCCACTATTTATCTCTTCTTGCCAGCTTGTAATGTTGATGTATGGTATGTCATTATAAAGCTCTAAAATGAATACAGCTATATAAAAAAGTGAAGTTACATGGTCACAGACACTGAAGTGTTTCTGATTCTGCTGTCTCCCTCTTCTATCCACACACACTCAAAGACAAACTCTCACAGTGATCCTGTTATAATTCAGCTATTTGACACATACAGATATGATGTACATTACAGCCTTCTAAATATATATATATATATATATAAAGGAAGAAAAAAGAGTAAACCTGTTTTTAGTAAATACCAGTTTCTATTGACCTTCGTGACAGCAGTGAAGCTCAGTACCTTCCAAAATATTTTCCCACTCTTTACAGTTTTGTGACATTTTAAATTAAATTTCTTTTAAATTGTTTATATAAATATATATATATGTACATATCAAGTTATTTGCTTTTTTTTTTCTTACTTGCTAATATAAAATTTTCAGAACATAGATGAATAAATACAATACACCAAACAAGACAGTCCATCTGATGTCTTGTATTTTTTTTTTCCCTTCTAAATTTAACCAATTTAAATGTTGCTTTAGGAAAATTAATTCACAACAAATCACTAAGTCACAGCTTTTTACAGTGTTTGTGGGAAAAGACGGCATGTCTGACTTTTTCATTTTTGTTAAAAGTGGTTACTCTACAATTAACTAGGAAAAAAAAAACAACAGCAACCACCAACAAAAAAACATATTCCCCCCCACAGATTAGTTAATAGGAATATAAATAAACAAAGTCTGTGAGTTAAATAAATTAACCCTTTAGCTATTGGCCTGACAGTCTATCTCTAGCACAATCCCATTGTAGAAGCAACAGCAGAGCATGTGATTATTACCACAAATAAAGAACGACACTTCTCTAAGTTAATGAAAAAAGAACACTTCAAACACTTCAAGAAGACTTCAGTGGTTCCCAACCAGTCCTCAATATTATGTCCCCTCCTCTAGGCCAGATGTTCTGCTGACGTCAGTGCGGCAACATCTATATGAAAAGTTTTCCCTTAATCTCTAATTTTTGCCACCATCTGTCCAACCTTAGCTGTTTTACAGAGGTGTATTTTCAGAACAGATTTCATTGCCTTGGTGAAATAGGAGTCATGATTTAGTCTGGATTTTGTAGTAATTTTTTATCTGATAAGATTATTTTTTCCACCACAAGTACATTTTCCTTCATTTCTACTTTTATTTATTATATATATATATGTGTATATGTATATATGTTACTTATATATATATATATAATTTTTTTTTTCTTCTTTTTCTTCTTCAGGCATCCATTCTTTGTAGTGTTCAGCTTTGTTTGGGAAATTATTATTCTGTGTCAACTGTTTACTTACTTTGGAATTATCAATAATACTTCTATATGTCTAATAAATAAAAGTATAACAAAAATAATATTCACGGTTGTCCAAATGTCTCTCCATAATGTATTATGTGAAGGGTAATCGATTATTGTAATTATATGTTAGTATTATATCACAAATTATACACACGTGCACAGAGACATGCACAGAAATGACATACAATTAGTAACTAATCATGAGCACAGAAAATAAGATATTACTAGAGAAAAAAATATCAGAATTTGTAGTATGAAGGCAAAAGCAAAAAAAAAAAAAAAAAAAAAACATTTGAAGGCAAAAAGCAAACAACATATCCAAGTGAGTGACCTGTCTCTATTGGAGAGCATTAGAAAGAAAAAATGCCCTGAAGGCAGTCGATACTTGTTTCATTAGTCCGTGTTTTTTTAAAGCTTACTGAAGTCCTTAGATGGTCTGTGAAGAGAGACTTTGTAGAGAAGATGTTTTTGCCCTGATGTCTCGATGTCTCTATGAGGATATGGATTTCAGCATGCTTAAGAATGAGAATACTACATGTTGAAATTGTTACTACTATCTCTATCCCCAAATATTATCAATGGAAAGCAATCCACTTTCACAGCATAGGGCATTACGTTGATCAGTCCCCACCTTGACTTGCTCTTCCTCCTCTCACTGTATTTTTCTGAGAGATTAGAGTCCCCCAATGGCCTTAAATGCTGATTATATGCTGCTTCTATGGCCACAGATATAGTCCTACAAAACTGCAGATTTTCATTTTTTAATAATTTCTACATATTTTATGCTTTAGTTTTAAAAGCAAAACAGATCTCCTGAAGTAATATTGATTTTAATTTGTGAAAAAAGGGAGACAATTGCAGATAAAAAGGTTTTTTTTTTTTGACTAGTTGTTTATGTATGAAAAGAACTATCATGTGTTAACATTGCAACAGTTCTTACCTACCTTATGACTTTAAGAAGGTTTAGCAAATGAGCTAGAAAAACACACCTTTTTATACCATGACTTACAAATATTAATTACCTTATTGAAGTCTTCATATTGTAGTATCTGCCATTTTCCCTGGAAAATCACCTGCTGAACTTGTAAAGTACTTTTTGTCTCTATTAATGAGTTGATAACATCATTGAAAAGTATTGCAAAAGTGGGATCTCCAATTTACAGTCAGTGATGGAGACATGTGCATGAAACTTGATTTGTAGATGGACTTATTAGAATGGATAGGTTGAAAATGCACATTATGTAACATAATAAACTTTAATACTTTCCATTTGTAAAACCTTATGTTAAAACTGAACCAAATTTAGATTAGATTTGAGAAAGCACCACCATAAAGAGGCTAATGGAATTGTGAAGGACTTTTTTTTTTTTTTTAGAAATTCCATAGCAAAATTTGCTGACAAAGCAACAGCTAGAAAATGCAAGAGACTACATATCTTTAAATGACCCAATTACTCATTTCCTTCCATTTCATAAAAAAACATTGCCCAGCTTTGCTAATGTTAAAATCGATAGATTCACCGACCCTAACTGCAGCATAAGAAAATAATACTCATGAACTCAGGTACTCACGCGTATTATTAGTAAATGCACAGGCATGTATTTGACCTTAAATAATCAGTGAATGAAAACATATAATGAAGTTGTTCATAATAGAGATTACAGAGTGACTGATTAAGTAATTTACTCTAATTTTCCTTAGAGAAAAGTATTCTATCCTGAAGATTAATACAGATCTTTAAAGAAATTGGTTTGGTCTAGTCTCCTTCTGTGTGAGAAGTTTTCACTTGCAAAAATAGAACAAATGGCTACATATATAATCATTATTTTTATGCTATCAGATATTTTCTTACATTAGTTAAATGGAGTAATAACTATAAAATTATTAGTAAATTCTTAGTAATTTTTTTAAGTTATTAGTAAAAAATCAAGTGATAATCTAAAATATTTTTTTTTTTTTTTAAATCTAGTGGTCTAGGGATTTGACATATACTTCCAAACACCCTGAAATGAATGAAGCTTACTATATAAGTAGTTATGTGGTAGTTATGACTTTTTTTTTTTTTTTTTTAATATCTATGTCTACCAGTCTGAGACAGCAAGGCATCTCCTGAGTCGCTCTTCTTTGTTCCTCCTAAACACTTTACATTCCTCCTGGTCTCATTGTTAAGAGTCTGATGTTATCATCAACCATGGGGCTTGTCGACCCCCATGGCCACACTCCCACAGTATATTTTACCCCTGCATATGAATGAAAGAAGGGACCAAAGTTAGTACAGTCTAAAGTTTGTGTGACAGACTGAATATTGATGCACACAATTTACATTTTATTGCCAAGGAATAAGAGGATAGTATGTTTGTAGTTTAGAAAGATGCACCAAGCAATTTACTTTCATCAGTAAACATACATGGCCCACAAGAAGGTACTTAATCGATCAGAAGGATCTCTAGAGCACTTCTGGTCATTAAATCTTTGAAGCAATAGTTAACAAATGTTGTTAAGTACTTAACTGGACATGTTTTAGACCTTGGCTAGACCAAGTTTCAAAAAATACAGACAATATCAAATTGATACTGTGGGTGTAGGTATCTGGAAAAAGTGCTTTGGAAATTGGAAGTTTCTAAATGAAACATAGGGAAGTCAAAATACTTGGAAGGAAAAATGTCTCAGAACTCAGAGCAGAGGGCAAATGATAACAACCTGAATTGTTCTATTGTTCTACATTCCAGCCTGAATGATTCTATGATTCCATGTTTATTTTTATATCTGATTTTATAGATATATATGTAATTTTGAATAGAAATTTAGTGGATCATCTCATAGCAGAAAGCTTCAGCCAGTTTGTTATCATCTGCCCTCATGTATATGTGTGTACGTGAAAATGTTTTTGTATATGTACATGTGTATGTACAAATACAATTTGTTCATGCTCTGTGATGTGGAACATAAAGGGCAGGGGAACAGAAGGGGGAGAGTGTTTTGTTCCTTGCCCGTGCTTTAATCTGAAAACATTCAGCTTAATTCTATGTAGTCAAGTCTCATCAAGGGATGTAAACAAACTGTCCACACTTCTTTTTTTTTTTTTTTCCCTTACCTACTGATATTCTGTAATAAATTTGACTTTCAGAAAAGCACCGTTGCATGTGAGAAAAATTCAATCATTATTTTCCTTAAGGATAAAGACTCAGGTTTCTCACAGTCGTGCAAAGGAAAACATAGGGAACATAGGAATCAACCTGAAACTCTGTCTTTGCAACCCAAATATCCTAGTAAGCAATGATAACCTGTTTTATGTGTCAGTCCATCTCTTAACAAAATCTCCTCAAAAGTACCAGTAGAAAGGTGAGAAATAGAGGGTTAGAATAACACTAACAAATGTTCTTTCTACTCATTTTTTTTCTTCAATTTTTGTGCTCTGCACAGGAGGTTACTTTTCAGAAAACACTGCAAAAATGCATTCCCAGTGTTGTATAAGTGAGATGCTCTGGAAGAGACCTGCTCTTGCTTTATTACACAGTTTAAAAGATCTGCTGGAAGAAAGGACCCCAGGCTTGAAGTATAAAGCTGCTTTCAGAGGACCTACTCTAAAGCTCTTCTGTGCTGTGATTCCTACTGTAGACCAGTTATGCACTTAGAAAGGTAGGTCAAACATCAGGCAAAGGTTAAAAAGTTCTATTAAAGATGCTCTGAGGTAGTTTAAAGCCTGCAGATTGCCCACACTGTTCTTTGGCCATTCATAGTAAACCAACTTTAACAGTGATACTGTGATAGATATTTAGACAGTTTCTTGAATTCTTATTTAATGGGAATAATCTTTTTGACTGCAAGAAGTTTATTAGTATAGGATTGCATAGTTTGAGTTGTATGATTGAGACTAATATTTTCCTTACTTCACATTCCAGACTTTTATGTTATAGGTTTTTCTTTGATCCAGAAGCTTATCTGGATCAATGTACTTTGTGATTGCAATAACCCAAAGTAAGTTATTACAAAGTAAGGTCCTCTCCAGTCACAGTAAGATCATCCTTCCATTTATAATGTTTTCTTTCGATGCTTGGTTTTGGTTTGTTCACTCTGTGATGTTTACTTTGAGAGCATGACTACTATTACTGCATTAGGCAGTTTGAGTGTAAATTGCCCATCTGATTTTCTCCTTCAGTCCAACTTTAGTGAGCAGGATAGTGTATGCTTTCCTTCACATTAAAATATTTTTCTTCTCAATATTATTGTTAGTCCTAGATGAAGATTGCCCTTTTATTCTGCTGTTGGTAAATTACTTCATCTCTCTATAATTATGTTCATGTCTATTAACTGACTGTCTTTTTCTTCTCTTAAGTGTATGGAAAAACAGTACATGATGATGTAAAGACTACCTTTTAATGAGAAAAAAATGGAAGCAGAGCATAAACAGACTTACAAGTAAAAACTTAAATACTGTTAATAATATGAAGCTATGTCTTCAAAGAAATCATGATATACAAAAATTGAAGTGCTGTGTATTATAAAATAGAACCACTAACCATTTCTTCTTTAGGCCTGTCCTTTCTGATATGAAGAGAGCAGGAATGAATGCAGAATTCAATGTGACAACATAATAGTTTATCCAGTAGCAGTGAAAATGTCATATCTTCTTGCCATTTTTTAATAAGGCCAACAGGCCTTAATTTTCTGTTTAGAGGAATAAGAATTTATCTTCCATACGCTGCAATATAAAGAGCTTAGAAACTCTTCCTCGAGTGTGTTTAGTCAGAAAAATACTGTCTTCTATTTTAAATGTAGTCTTTCTGAAATGATTCATTGTAATTGAGTTTTAGAGTGTTTTTGTTTTTTTGCTTTTCTTAGACTTTCATTTACAGAGAGATATAGAGTAAGTGAAATTATTTGCATCACTAGAGGATTTATTTTGAAATCTAACTGTCAAACTACTTCTTCCTTTTTCATGAACATCAGTGCTCATAAAGACATGATTCTTTGTATGACCCCACTCTTCCAGAGAGTTTATAATTATTATTTCCACATGAATGGAATGTGCAAATTTTGTAAACTTTAGTACTATCACCTTGGTACTTCAATGAGAAATTTAAAAATACAATAAACAAAGAAAGAAATCAGACGAAACATATTATATATATATCTATATATATATATACATATTTTTTTTCTTACATTTCAATTTAGTTACGCTTAAGTTTTCCCCAACTGACATTTATGTTTTTGTCCCGGGACCATGGGAACTGTGTGAAAAAGCTGATTAATCCCATTCCTTTCATTAAAGAAAGCAAAATTTGTTAGGAGAACAGACTGGAAACTACACTGTAATTTCTTTGGTATCCAGCTTTCAAAATCTGTAAGCTAGTTTGTGATTTCCTTTGTATTCTGCTTTCAAATCTTTGGGAATGGGTGTTTGAGAAAGGGATTTGGGTCTGTGTACTGTTCCATCAGTGATCTCAATTAGCTATTTGGATGTCCTGCTAGGCCTTTTCTTGGCAAGATACATGCATGCAAAAGAAATATTTGCCTCATTTAATACTATTCTATGTTTTTAGAAACCTAGCTGACATAAGAAAGAGTCTTCATATATGTCATCTCTACCTCTTGACTGGCAGCAATAAGATTTGAGTTTAATTTCTAGTTATTATTAAACAGTGCTGGAAAAAGTCAGAAACTAGGGAAGTTATATGAAACTGACTGAGTGCTCAATGAACAATTCTTCTTCACTGATAGGTGAAGGTGATGAATCCAATAGCTTGACAATGGCATGCTGTGGGAGAGAGGGATGAAAAAGAGCAAGAAGATAAACAACATAACATGAGAGAGGTGACTACTCTTTTCTTGAGAAAAACAATCATATTTTCAAACTCTCCACTCTCATATCTTTGCGAGACATATGATATGTCTGCTGTTGGTTTTTTACTACATATAGTTTTTCTTTACTCAGGATAAAGTCCTGGTAACTGTGTAATCTACCCAGCAAGGCTTCACATATCTGTAATTCCCTATACTAGCTCTTCTTTCCCACTAGCATTTGTGCTTCTTCAAGGACCATCTCCTCAGAAGTAATACCATACCTCCTAGGCCAATATTCAGCTCTTGACTTAAAGAAAGCATCATCCTAAACTCCTCTTATATAGAATTTTACACGCTAAAGCTATGAGTTATTACATTGGAAATGTGCTCATCCCAGGTACAGTTTTAGCACCCTTAACTTGCCCAGACTTGCACATTGTGCAAACGTCCATAAAATTAGACAAAACATAAATATGATGAAAACATAAAATGCAAAATGATGAAGTTTCAGTGATCTGCAGCAGAAGGGAAAAAAAATAAATAAATCAAACAAATAGGAAACTAAAAGCCATCATGACTATTTTAGGGTAACCCTAAGGCTGGCTCCAGGATGAAAGGGATGCAAATGTGTTTTGGAGTTACTATTGTCTTCTCAGACTTATTGTGGTCTACAAGAGGGGAATACTAACACAACATTGGTCCCAGTGCTTCAGCCAGAAGCTGCCATTGGATGGGTACATATATAAGAAGATATTTACATATGAGAACTAGAAGACGGGACACACCCTATCCCTGGATGTGTTCAAGGACAAGTTGGATGGGGCTTGGAGCCCCTATCTAGTGGGAGGTGTCCCTCCAAGGTAGGGGCTTTGGAACAAATTGATCTTTAAGTTCCCTTCCATCCCAAGCCATTCTGTGATTCTCTGACATGGTTAGTGTTGATTCACTGAGGTCCCCTAAGAACAAAGGTCAAATTCAGCTTGTTTGCACTTACTCATCCAGGCTCAAAGGATGAGATGAGACTCATGTGGTCTGCTTTTGTGAAGTGGGGACATGTCATATGTGTGTAATTCACCTTTCTGTATCAGATTTATTTAGAAACTATTCTTTTCTTCTCTAGCTGTAGTTTACTGTTTGAACTACCCAACAGTCTTTGTCTTCTGTAGGTATTGCAATTACTTTACCATTAAGTATGAATGTGAAGAATGACTACAGTGAGACTATTTAAACACCTCTATGGCGTCTGCTGACATTTTGAAATTCCTTTGAATTTTAATGGAGTTGTACACAATGTCTGTGCTAAACACCAGGTTCATCTGCAGCTGATAGAAAAACCCTTACAAGTTACAGACCAAGACATTATAGGAAAAAAAACAAAACAAAACAACAACAACAACAACAACAAACAAAAGTACAAAACAAACAACATTTGTGCCCCCCTTAATCCCCCACTAGAAATGTTAATTTGGATTGGAAATGTATAAGCACTCTGTCCTCAAACCAAGATCTGTCCTGCAATAGATAATCTTTGCCTCTTCTTTGAAGGAACTGAAGGATCTCTCAGGGTTGAGTTCTGCGACCTAAAGGGTTTTTCTGTAAATAAGTCTGCTCAATGTGATTGAGCATCCATGACCTTCCATGATTAAAAAAATGTTAAAGAATATTCCAGATGCTGTCTTTATCAAGTGGTGAGTAAATAATGGTTCAGACTTTCCTTTCTTGTCATCTATGGTCCTATACAGATTTATCTCTACCTTTGGTTGAAGGAGAAAGACACTGTATCTTATCTGCCCCCAAGAAAGACAATTGACAAGAATTTTTATGATACAAATGCAGAAAACTCCTGTCAATAAATTAGGAGGGTAAAAATTCCTGGGCTGTAATAAAATTAAACGGAATCTGTATCACCTCCTGCCCTGTCACACTATTGACAAATAGGTTGGCTCAGCTTAAACGACCACTGGTGTCATCTCTATCTGCTTACTGTTCTTCAAGAAAAATGTCTTGCTGAGATAAATGATTGCTATCTCCTTCAGAAAGGCAGGGAAGAGAAAAAAAAAAAAAAGTAAAAAAAAAAAACACACAAAAACCAAACTGTTCAATCTTTTGAACTGCTGTAGGCAGTAGAATATAATGTGGAAATTTTCATAACCTCTTTTGAAAGTCGTGAAAATACACAGATTTGAATGCTTATTCCGTAAGCAAGATAATTGACTAGATTGAAGAACATATTCAGAAAAATCTGTAGCTGTGAGAATTCTGATTCTGAAACAAAAAATGTGTAAAGCAGAGCTGCTCAGCATTGTCAAAACAGTCCTCTGTGTACTAATGACAAGGTCTGGTGGGAAGTAATAGAATTATTTTTTTGTCATTGTCTGTGGGGAATGAAGCTAAAGTGTGATATTTTTCCTCATTATCACTTCCAACCCCCTCAAGCCAGCATACTCTCCTGCCACCCTCTCCCAAGTTTTTGAACATTATATAGTACAAAACAAATGAAGTGAAGAAAAACTTCAACATCCCTCTAGGCACTCCTGCATTAAAAGTGGTCTTAGAAATTCACCTATGTAAAGGAGCCATGACTTTCTATGGGTTGACCAATGTCTTTCATTGTACAAGGCAGGATGAATTGTACTTGGCTTTTCACCTCTGTTAAACCTTCCCCAAACTGGATTTTGTTCTCTCAACTCATTCTGTCCTGAAAGATAATGATTTTCCTCTTTAAAACTGCTGTATATGATTTGACATTCTAAGCTTTTTAACTTTATCTTTTTGACTGAAGGAAAACCTGAAATATAACTTTATTTAAGATTATTATCACTAAATTCCAAAAAGTCCATATATTTTTCGTCTTCTCATATTCAAATAATGTTTGCCATTACCTAGAGAAACCATTATATTATTGTTATCATCATCATCATCATCTTTATCATTATTATTATTATCATTATTATTTAGAAAATCTGCACTTTCTTCCTTCAAGTTTCTTCAAAACCTTGAATAAAGAGATCAAAAAATGGTGAAGAAGCTATTTATACGGGATTTATTGAACTGCTACCTCCTTAACACAAATGAGGTAATTACTTGTGTGAAACACACTTCAGAGTGCATCACATATTGTCAAATATGGAGTGGAAAACTGGTCACACTAATAACAAAACATTAAAGTTGCCATCTGAAAGTAAAAAAAAAAAAAAAGGAGAAAATACTAGTGATATTTCTTTCTATAGTCTTTTTTTTTTTTCTATAGTACAACATGAACCTGTTCATCTACCTGGACTTCTGCAAGGCCTTTGACATGGTCCCACATGACATACAGGTCTCCAAATTGGAGAGAGATGGTTTTCATAGGTGTACCATTCAGTGGTTAAGGACTTGTTTTGAAGGTTGCACCCAGAAAGTGGTGGTCAGTGGCTCTATATCCAGCTGGAGGCCGGTGACGAGTGATGTCCCTCAGGGGTCTCTCCTGGGACAAGCTCTGTTTAATATTTTTATCAATGACATAGACAGTGGAATTGAGAGCACCCTCAGCAAGTTTGCAGATGACACTAAGATGAGTGGTGCAGTCGATACAACAGAAGGAAGGGATGTCATGCAAAGGGACCTGGACAAGCTTGAGAATTGGTCCCATGTGAACCTAATGAGGTTCAACAAGTCTAAGTACAGGTTAGAGGCTGTGGAGAGGTTGTGGATGCCCATCTCTGGAGGTGTTCAAGACCAGGTTGGACAAGGCTCTGAGCATCTGATGTAGAGGGTTGGCAGGGTTGTTGGAGTTAGATTATCTTCAAGGTCCCTTCTAACCCAAACCATTGTATGTTTCCAAGTTTCTATGAACCTTGGTAGTTTTTGGAGATGGAGAAAAATAAAAGCATAGTACAGTGGTTTGAGGTTTTGTAGTTTAGTGGAAAATCTAAGAATCACAATGCAACCTCCATTTAGTACTGTTGCTTCCATGGAGATGTAAAAGCTCCTTTTTGTATGTGTGTGTGGATGTGTCTGTGTCTGTAAAGGCGCTTAAAGAAGTTGCTGTACTTAAGGTGGGGAGTTGCTACACAATTCTCCAGGGCCTAGGACAGCTAAAGAGAAGAGATTTAATTGAAAGAAAGATGTTAGGCAACAGGGCTCCGCAGAGTACCAGGTACAGTGACTACACTCGTCTGAGACAGAGTAGACCCAGAAACAGCTGGCTGAACAACTTTTCGTAACCCATACAAACAGTGAAGAGGAACAAGTTGTAAGTGTAATGCAGCTACAACACTACAATGAAACAAGAACATGTTTTTATATATATTTTTATATTCCTTGAATACCTGGCTTGATATTCAGGTCTACCCTCTCCCATGTGTTTCATTTAAAAAATATCAAAATTCTGTGAATATATAAATTTCAACATTGTATTAATTTGTGCTTAAAGGAAGGAATATATATTAAAAAAAAAAAAAAAAAAAAGGTACGTTTGCAAATATTTAGAGGGACTCCTCACAAACATGACCAAGAAACCAGAAACTGTGACTGTAAGAAAATCTTCCAAATGAGAATTTGTCTTTTATGAGCTGAGACTGACATTTTGGTTGTGAAGGAAAGGTGATAGATAGTGTATAAAAAATTGAAACCAAAACATTATAAACTTGACAAATGTTCTGATTTAATTGAAGTTTATTTTTGGTGGAGTCTTAATTTAACTTTTATTTTGAATGATATTTTTTGCCCTTTCATTTTGAAAATAAAATTTAAATCACAATTGTGTTGCCAATATGCATTGTGTTTATAGCAAGCCTTTCTCCCTGTAAAACAAACAAAAAACACACACATCAATGACAATATAAGGATGGCTCAAGATGTATTCTTCTGTTCATACTACTAGACCAAGAATAAAAATGTAACTTTAAATGTGTTTATTAATCCCATTTTGCTAAAGTTAAAGGGCATATAAATGTAGAAGAATGATATATTTTTAATATTTGTATTTGGTGTTAAGTTATTTAGAGATTAGGAAGGCTCCTACACATCCGAATTTAATGGGAGGCAGACACATTTCAAAGAAATTGTTGAGGTATGGATTTGTACAAAAGAATGTTTGATACTATAAAAATAACCCCCAGATTTCTCATTAATTTTTCCCTACTATACTTAGTGACCATAGTGACCAAGACAGCAGAGACACATCTATGACCTGCAAATTTTAGAGATCTGAATTCCCTGTGGTCACAACAAATGTGTGCATGGCTATATGTCTTGTGAAACCAGCTCCTGCTTTTCTGTGCACTACAGGCAGAGAAAATTAAAAGACAAAATGTTTATTTACTACTTTATTCAAAAAGGTAAGCCTACATGTCAGGTTATCTAACAAGATCTGGAAAATGTGCAGCATTGGTACCATCAGTCATTCTGTCATTCCACAAAGAGTGGTGTGGTTGTTTTTCCATCACTGCAGGAGGGCCCCTGATTTGTCACAGGTCCACCTTGCAGCTGAGTGAATGCTCCTTAAATTTGTTGCCACATGTATCATCTTATTAAGAAAAGTTTTGGCACCACTGGCCAGCTGCCAGGGAGAAAAATCTCAGAAACTGAGATGGTTAAAGGGTCTAGATTTGTAGGAACTAAAGTCAGTAATCTTGAAGATAAAAGAGTCCCTCTATTATTAACTCTGAAATAACAGAAACTACTTGGGACTTATTGTGACAAAGCACAAAGTTTATTTTATCCCAAACAGAAAGAGCTTAGACACTGAATACTCTTATGTGCTTTGACCATCTTCTGAACTGCATTCTCTGGGAGCCCTGTTCAGAAATTACCTTAGATAAAAGACAAGGGCAATTAAAGCCATCCAAAGCTGAATAGCTTTGAAGACATGGTAGCCAAAAAACAAAGCTGAAAAAGGTGCTTTATTCAGATTCTAAAAGCTATGGGAGTGAACAAAAATGTAATCTCAATAGATATGTTTTACTACAGATAATGCTGAAGCCACCAATATTTTTAATAATTTAAAACAAAAACGAGCAGAGGAGGTATGAATCCATAGTACATTTCTATGAGGAGTGCTGTCTTACATCAAAGAAGTAATCATATGAGAAATAGATTTTTATAAGGAGAAGAGGGAAAATGTACAAGAGGTTTTAATTATCTGAGCCCCAAAATACCAATTAAAATTTTTTCAATAATGATAAGAATTCCTTGATAAGAATTTTACAGCAACAGATTCAGAGAATGAAGGAGATATAGGAAAAAAAATGTCTAATATAGTGGAAATTTTCCAAGCAAAGAAATTCTCTCACTCCTCATGGAAGCTTATGGGATGTAGACAGGTCTCTGAAAAATAGATTTAAAAAAAAAAAAAAAGTCATGGAAATGAGATTTGAGATAGAAATGTTCAATAATCAAAATGAGAGCTGATGAAAAATGAGAATACTGAACTACAAATATTCTTGTAAACAATACAGCTTCTGACATTCTTGGAGGGGAGGGGCGGAAGAGATGAGAAGCATCAGATCACATTACATGGAATCATAGAGTCATCTAGTTTGGAAAAGATCCTCAGGATCACCAAATCCAACCATCCTCCTGACCTACTGAGTCCCATCACTAATCTATGTCCCTTAGTACCATGTCTTCACATCTCTTACATTCCTTTAGGGATGGGGACTCTACCACTTCTCTGGGCAGCCTGTTCCAAACCTGGACCAGAATGAAGAAATGAATGAAGAATGAAGAATGAAGAAATGCTTCTTAATGTCCAATCTAAACCTCTGCTGGCACAACTTGAAACCATTTCTTAGCATCCTGTCATTTTTTACCTGAGATAAGAGACTGACACCCTTCTCAATGTAATCTCCTTTCAGGTAGCTGTAACGAACAATGAGGTCTCCCCTCAACCTCCTCTTCTCCAGAAGAAAAAAAACCAACTCCTTCAGTCATGCCACATAAATCCTGTTCTCTGGTCCCTTCACCAAATTAATTACTTTTCTCTGTACACGCTCAAGCAACTTGATATCTTTCTTGTAGTAAGGGGCCAAAAACTGAACACAAGATTCAAAGTGGGGTCTAACCAGTGCTATGTACAAGGGAAAAATCATTTCCCTGGTCCTACTGGCCACACTATTTCTAATGCAGGTCAGGATACCACTGGCCTTCCTGGACACAGGGACATAATGCTGGCTCATGTTGAGCCATCTATTGGCCAGCACTCTCAGGTCCTTTTCTTCTGAGCAACTTTCCAGACACTCTTCCCCAAGCCTATACTGTTAAATGGGGTTGCTATGCCCCAAGTGCAGCACCTGATATTTGGTCTTGTTGAATGACATGTTATTGGACACAGCCCATGAATCCAGCCTATCCAGATCCCTCCACAAAACCTTCCTACCCTTAAGTAGATCGACAATCCTACCTAACTTGTGAATTTACTGAGGGTGCACTTTATCCCCTCATCCAGATCACTGAAAAAAATGTTAAACAAAACTGACCCCAAGACAGCCCTGGGAAATGTGAGAAATGATATCAGACAGACTTTGCACAGTGATCAGAACTTTTCCTCACATGATATGGCAGTATGGCAAAGTGTTAATCCAGCTCATGAGTCCCAAGGAAGATTTTTTTTTTTTGTTGTTCCTGGATTATGTGCATGAAAAAATGTAATGCTGGAAGAACTGGTGTTATAGATGAAACAGTGGTCTTCAGTTTAGAAAAGGTAGAATGAGAACTAAGCAAAATTCATGTTGGTAATGTTGAACTCAGAACTTGTAAAGGGCTGTAAATCGAATATATGGGAAAATTACAAATGAGTATTATTGTTATAGTTAAATGGAGAGAAAAGTATCAAATATTGAGTTAGGTATATGACAAGTCTTTGGTCAGATACATTCATTGAAAGGAAGAGGGACTAGAGTAATGTAAGAAGATTTTGTGGGAGTTAAATAATTTTTCAATTAAATTCAAATATGATTGAATGATAATGTATGTCATGTGAGTGCTGCACTTAGAATTCCATTGTCTTCAAGCAGAGAGCAGACAGGTGCAAAGGGAAGACAGGTTTTTGATTTTTTTTTTCTTAGAAAAAAACAACTTTTTTTTTTCATCACTGTTGAAGAAAATGCAAGGAAAACTTTATTCATCTGTAAACATCAAATATCTCCATAAATGTATTAAACTGAATTATTGAGCTATGTCTGTAATGGGGAAATTGGTGAAATGGCATCTGGCAGCTATTTCTTTTTCCTCTCTCTTCTATCAGCAGGGTTCTGAAGAGTGCCATTAGAAAACACTATATATTCCTCACATCTCCTTGAGAGACTTCATGTCTCATTTCTTTATGTAGCTGTTTATGTTGTTTTAGGCTCTTGAGCTGTTTCATAGGAAAAAAAGATAATATATATACATAGAAAATTATTAACATATTTTTAGTTGCATAGAAAAAATATATATGGTATGTCATATTGTGATTTTAGGACAACAAAAGACTCACAGAATTTTGGAGGTAGTATCACTTCTCTGGCAAAGCTAAGCAAATGAAATAAATCTCCTACATAATAAAAAGAATATATCTCTTGAAGTGATAGTAATACAGAAAGGTGTGCCTTAAGATTAAATGGGATTAATTTCATCAAACTTGCCTCAAGAAGAAATACAGTCATGAAGATTATTTGACAGGATAATAGTTAAGAAAAAAAATATGATAATCTACTATAAAATACTGCTGTGACATGCACATTAAATATTAGAGTTTAGGAGTGAGTTATTCTAAATACAAAGGTAACAGGTTTCTTTTCAAACATTTTTGGAAACATTAATATTAATTAGATATGTAAGTAAGATTCTCATTTCTCCTAGGTAGATGGAATAGCACAGTCCATAGCAGGGATTTACATTAAGTTATATGCAAGTTCAAGTGAAATATGAGACCTTTTTGCACTTATAATTGGGAGAAGAAAGGACAGCACATTATTTGTACATATAGTGCGTTAAAGATATCTCACAGAGACAACAATGCTGATGTTAAACCATAACAGACAGCAAGGCTCAGAGGCATTAAGTGAATAATTTTTTGAAAGTGCTTGGATGTCTGCATTATGTTAATTGTGCATTAGAAGTTGTTATTATTATCTTTGAGTCAAGAAACTAAGCATTTCTTTAAGACTATCTGTAAGAATCATGCAAAGATTCATGTTTTGTCATATTGTCATACTAAAGGATTCGAACTCAGACTTTAAATGAGGCAAATCTGAGATATTGAAAGCCACAGACATTTGGCCATCTAATAATGAATTCAAGGAGAGTTAGATATCCAGATATTTCTGAGGACCTGAGCTCAAATTCTTACATTAATGCAAAGAACTGAATCATCTTAAAGTGTTTGATTTGAATATTTTATAGAGTGCCAAGTAACAAATTATTGATTTTATTTCTCTAGCGTAACATAATCAAAGTAAACATCTCCGGTTAAAGTTTTCTCAGAATAAAAATATTGACCTATTCATGAACTCAGTCTGTAGCTTTATTGTATAAAAAAGGTCCTATAAAATTCCCACTAGCTCATACATCAGGAAAAATAGCAATTAAAGGTATTCTTCTCCACTCTAATTTTCATATCTATTGATGCATGTGCTGTGAACTGTCATTGTTATAATTTTAAGTACAGAGTGATTCCACATCCTGTGGTAATTTTGCAATGAATCCTGTAGGGTAAGAAAGGTGAACTGATTACAAATTTTTGCGTAAACAAGAAGTAGGTTTAAAAAAAGAGTTGTGCAACAAATATGTGAAGCTTATTATTGTTCACCTAGTGTTTTTCTTTGCAAAGGTTTTGCACTGTTACTGAATATTTGTCTTCAATTAAAAGATTTATTCTTCCTTATATAATTTATTCCACTTTTTACATTGATTTTTGCTGCTTGTCTCAAGATTGGTTTAGTGCCTACTGTTTGGTCACAATTGGCTGTATGGTAACCACAATTTTTATATTCTATTCCTGTTGCTTTTACTTTTATTGGAAACTGCCATTGATTAGTTTCAGCAAAACACAGCTTCCAAAGTTGTAAGACTGTGAGACAACTGTCAAGTGTGTCAGTATTAATATTTATACAGCTTAGCTGATATCCTTTCCAGTAGGTTTTCTGTAGCAGAAGGTGACTAATCTTTAAGAACAGATGTAGGGGATGTGGGAATGAAATTTCCTTGGAACATACCGGTACAGAAGCTGTCATCAAATCTGAGATATATCCATGTTGAATGTCACTAACCACTCTGATCCTAGTTGAGATCCTATCTGACAGCAGTACTGAGGTGCTTCTAGTGGCATGATAATTGAATTCTAGTATGAACTCTTCTTTTGCAGACATATTTCCATTTGGATGCAACACTGATGATGAAAATTGAATATATATATATGTGTATGAACAAATATACATTTGAATATATATATATAGTTGCTCTTTCTCTTCTGCCTGTCTGCAAACCTCCCTGCCTGTTCTACCTTTGACACCAGACACCTCAGGAGACCAGGCTTTTAGAAAACTACCAAACTTCAATTACTTCTATTTCTATTCTATTACTTGCTTTCCATGTGGTACAAAATATTAAGACAGTCATTATAATAATACTTACTTTTTAAATTTGTACATCTCCAGTGATTCCAAAAGTCTTCATTTGATTTACGGAGATCAACTCTTTTAGTTTTGCTAGTAGTTCTGGCCCTAAATCTTTAAGGTGTTGGTATCTGAATGTAGTTTTCAAGTCCTTGAAAGAGTCCAGAGGAGGGCAATGAAGCTGTTAAAAGGGCTGGAAGGTATTTCCTATGAGGAGGGGATCACTTGGGTTTGGAGAAGAGGAGGCTCAGAAGTGATCTCTTTTCTTTCCACAACTTTCTGAGGAGTGGAAGTAGAAAGGAAGGTGCTGGTCTCTTCTTCCTGGTACCTACTAACAGGACGTATGGGAATGGCATAAAACTAAACCAGAGGAAGTTCAGACTGGATATTAGTTATTAAAATTTCTTTACCGTGAGGGTGGCCAATCACCGGGACAGAATTCCTGGAAAGGTGGTTGATGACCCATGCCTGTCAGTGTTCAAGAAGCACTCGAATAATGCCCTCAATAGTATGTTTTAACTTTTGGTTAGCCCCGAAAAGGGATAATCTCTAATGCAGGCAGTTGGATTTGTGTAGGTCCTTTCCAACTGAACTACTTAATTCAATTCTGTTCTACTCTATTGGAAAAAATAACCCTTGACATAAAATTCTACTATTTTTCCTTCTGGATCACATGTAAATAAGTATTAAGATGGTCAACAGAGCCATTTTTTTCTCTTTGAAATGAAACATTTTTGGTTTTATATAACTCTGAGGTTTTCTTTTATTTGTTTCAACATGTTAGGTCCTGAGGAAAAGCTGCTGCAGTCTTCATGCAAGACTCATTTTCTAAATGAATAGGAAAAAGCAGGATTTAATATGAATTCTTGACTATTGAATCTTATGGGAGAATTTCCATCGACCTGGGAAATCTCTGTGAATCCTGTTTTCCATTAATGACATCTGGATGATATATCAGGTAATTATCTTTTCATAAATAAGAGTACTCTGACTACTTCCAACAAAATCTTGAAAGCTGTGTTTCTTTTATATGGCCACTTGGACGGTCTTACTGTGTCTCTTTCCATTGAAGTACTATAATTACTATACTTTAAAAAGCATACCATAAGGTTAGATATAATGTCCAGATTGTGTTCCGCTCTCCTCCATCTCCCTCCCCACCCCCACCAAAAAAAAAAAAAGATTAATTGACTAATTTTGTTCCAACTCTCATTTTCTCAATAATCTTTATCTTGTGAATGGATGAATATAATTTTACCCTGAGTTCACTTTGCAGTCTGAAGATTGTCACAAGAATGGATTGGGTGTCATTTTCTCTTCTTGTTGCAGTCTCTGTCATGGGTTCTCACAGACCTTTAATGTTTGATATGTTCTCATCTCATTACATATTCTCATTCCCATAACAAAGATTATAATGAGAGATGAAAATGTCATAAAATTAATCCATTCTCATAACAGACTGTAATGAGGACAGAAAATGGAACAAAATTAATCCATTCTCATAACAATTCGAAGATTGTAATGAGAACAGAAAATGGCATGAAATTTATCCTTCTTGTGACAATCTTAAAATGGTACCAGGGCAGGAAAGGATACGAGATTAACTGGCCCTCAAGACAAAAGCTTTACTGAGAACTGAACATTCTACCACAGTAATCCATTCTTACAATAAATTGAAAAGTATAATTCTGTGGTTGTGTAGAGATGCCATATGTAAATCACTAACCATTTTAAGATCCTCTAAAATATCATGAGATTTATACCTCTGTCACCTCAGGGGAGCGAAAAACATGTATAAAGTTTGTAACACTCAATTTTGTTCTTGAGGACAAAATTCTGTTTCATGATGTGAAACAAGTCATGTAAGTAACACTATTAAAATTTAATGTACTTAAATATGGTGTGCCTAACATTGAAAATTCATTATTTGTATTGAATAAATTGGACCAAACATTTAAAGAGCTATTTTTGACCTTGAGGCATTTATTCTACACTACATAAAATGTTAACGCCTCTCATTCCTCACATATATGGAGTGTCATTCACAACATGATTCAGGTGTTTAACTCCTGCTTTACAGTCACATTAAGCTTGTCAGTCAAAATTTCTGACCCACAAATCCCTCCTCAGCTTGCCGCTACTGAAATCTGGAGGTACTGGGAGGTTTTAGGCAAGATATGTACAGGCCAGCTAGGGAATTTGAAGACTGAATGGTCTTGCCTGCCTCCTTTTCCATGGTTCATCCTCCTGCGCAATAGTCTGTGGTGGACCACATCCCAAGGTACTGAGCT